>NC_041383.1:494916391-494920393 GCF_002162155.2 Triticum dicoccoides | reverse complement strand
TGCATGCACGGTATCGCATGCAGTTGCCTGGTATGTGCAATTGCAATTGAGTTGAGGCATTGTATAGTTGTGAGTTGGGAGTGGACATGTAATTGTCATGCGAGTTCTTTTTGCAAAAATTGCGATAAGAAACATTCCCGGGATCCTCGTCTTTAAGATGTTCTTTTTGTGCAATGGAGAAAAAGAAACAAAAAAGAAAAGGAAAAAAAATGAAAACGCCCCTGATGCTCTTCCACCAGGCACACAACAACAAAGCACATACTCGTCTAAAAAATAAAGCACACACTTTCGCTCCCCACTAGCTGCAAGTGAGTTGTACCCCTTGCAATTGCCATTGAGTTGTGATGTGTGTACTTGGGGTTGCAGGCCAAGGGTGGAAATGCAACTGTAAAAAGAGACGTACACCTTTCGGCATGTAAGGTCGCATGCAGGAGGACAACATGTGCAATAAAATGATAAGAGAAAAAAAAGATTCAAGAAAAGGAAAAGAAAAAGAAATAAATACACATGTGAGTGTGAAATACACACTGAAAATAAAAATACGAGTGAATCTTTGAATTGTCCCAACATAACTACATTCAACAAGGTTAGTCATTCCATGTAAAAACATACAAATTTAAAATCCGCAGAGAAGCCACAATACTAATCTCAGTGCAGACAGCGGGGGTGCCTTCTTTGACTAGCTTTTGCCGCGTTAGTTTGGACGCGTGTAATAAGATGGTGATCAAGCGGGTCTTCCTTAGACAGGCCTATGACTCCTTCAAATTTCTTGCATTCTTGCAGCATTGGTATTCGCTTGCTAGGCAGCGGGACCGCGACTGTCTAGGGCAGATGTTGGATGCGCTTCATGTCACCGCTCGGCGCCTCTCTTCGATGAGGAGTCACTGATGCTGTGGCCACCTGGTGGTTTTTCTCTCCCTTTCTTTTGTGCTTTTTTTTTGGGTGTGCTTGCGTTGTTGCCCCAACAGAGTTGTTTATTTCGGTGATTCCGTACTTGGTGTATGAGGTTGATGGTTACTTTATCTATAAAACGGAACAAAAGCCTATTTGGAGAGTGCTATACCTCTTTTCGTGTGACACAGAACCTTGTCTCGCCGCAATAGTGCCCTCCCGACTATGCTAATGGGCCGCTCAAGTAGGTTCCTGTATAGGTTCGTTTCTCTCCTCGGTTTTCCATTAGTTTTTTCTTTTCTTTTATTTATATTTTCACAAATATTCTATATACATATATTTAATAACTTAAATTTAATTAAAAACGTGAATATGAAAAATGGTAACACATTATAAAAAGTTTGCGAGCGGAAGTTTATAAAAAAGTGTTAATAACATTCAACAAATGTTGATAACAATAAAAAGTGTTCGTGGCATTTTAAAAATGTTTGAGTGTTTCAAAAAATGCACGAGCCATTACTGAAAAATGTGTATACAATGTCCACAAATTTTCATGTAATTAAAAAACATTTTGCACCTTTAATAAAATGTACATTACATTTAAATAAACGTTCACATGTTTCCCAAAGTATATTTGGGACATTTGAAAAAAGAATACGAGAAATAAAATAAATGTTTCGTATCATTAAAAAAATGTTTCTACTTGTATATGATTTTTTTACACATATTCAAACAAATTTTCAAAAACATGTGTTTGGAAAAATGTTAATCATGTATATAAAAATTGTTTTAGATGTATACAAGAAATGCACAATATGTATGAAAAATTAGACATCCATACATATATTTAAAAAGTGTTAATTATGCATTTGAAAAATGATAAACGTGTATAAAAATATTTCATATGTATGCAAAATATGTACAGTGTGTAGGAAATTAGACATCAAAAGATTTATTAAAAAAATGTTAAACATTTATAAAAAATGTTTTAGATGTAGACAAGAATTTACAATGATTATGGGAAAAAAAATATGTATCAAAATATGTTCATACGTGATCTAGTTTCGTAGCCCTCAAACAAATCCAATAGTGAAGACATGTCATAAATTAGATACATGATTAAATGTTTTTCTTTTATGCAATTTGTAAATGTAAATCCCGATGACATTTTTTAGGAATGATAACATTGTATATTCGGTCTCTTAGTGCATGCATGCACCCAAATATATTTGGATCCCTTGCTGGCTCACTCCAAACACTATAGTTTGATCTTAACTGGACGAGGTAATATCACTAGTAGTCATAGAACTTGCGTTAAATGTTCAAGTTGATGCTAGAACCTTTAAAATACAGATTTGTGGTCATCTAACTTGACTCAAGTGTGCAGATACGGTCACAACACGTGTATGCGGACGAATCTGTGTGTATGACCCCACCTGTCAGTGAGTGCATGATGCATTCTTTTTTTCTATGAAAGTCATGCTGCGACAAATTTTTGCACCAAACCCCCTCACTTTTTTTGTGTGTGGAAAAGACCGACCACTATAGTATGCATAAATGAGAAAATTAACAGAAAAAAAGGGACGACAGGTCATGAACCCGCGACCAACAATTGACACACGAGGCGCTATAGCCACTACCCATTCAAGTTCAAGTATCCTATTAAGGATAACTACACTTATTGAATCGAGCACAGTTCGGATCTTAAAGGGCTGACGACACTGCGTCCCATTTTGCACGTGCTATTTTCTACAAGATAATTGTAAAGCATAGGCAATAAGTTATGCTCAAATATTTGTGTGCGAAAAGTGTACACAGAAACGATGATTAGCAAATAAAATATTTAAATATAAACCTATTTATTATTTAAAAATGTTTAGTTAATACGGAAGTTTAAAATGTTTATAAATAAATATGTTTAGTACCCAAAAAATTAAAATATTTAGTTAATACAGATATATAATTTTATTACTCATGGATTATATTCAAAAAATAAATATTAGACATGATTGATTATACATATCCATATCAGTAGCTTAAAATTTAAATTATGAATCTTTTGAATTATATGAACATTGAACTATAAAAATATGTGTATAATTATTGAAATGTTTTTATAATTAAAATTATACCTCTAAATTGTAATTTTACAAATATTTGTATTATTTTAAATTATACATTTTTTTAAAATTCATAACTATATTTTTAAATATATAAATGTTTTTAAATAATACATGAAAAATTAAAAGTAAGTTATTTCGTTTGTATTTACAATATTTATAACACACGAATATTCGGATGTTATTTTTATTATTGAGATCATAATTGACGTGGTATCTACAAGTTTCTAAAAGCAAAGGTGTGAAATGGGCTGCACAGAACATAGCTCATCTGAGTTGCTGGGCCCACATGTTTTAGGGAAATGGATACAAATGTAGTTACCCACGTAGAATAGCAGTATTAATTTTGTTATGCCCCCTCCCCCGGTTAGTTAGGGTTTCTCGCGCCGCAGTCGCCGCCGCCATCTGAGAAATTTTGGTCCCCTTGCCTCTATCTGGGAGGTGGGGGGACCTGTTGGGAAACGTGGTAATTTCAAAATTTTCCTACGTACATGCAAGATCATGGTGATGGCATAGCAACGAGAGGGGAGAGTATTATCCACGCACCCTCGTAGACCGTAAGCGGAAGCGTTAGCACAACGCGGTTGATGTAGTCGTACGTCTTCACGATCCGACCGATCCAAGCACCGAACGTACGGTACCTCCGAGTTCAGCACACGTTCAGCTCGATGACGATCCCCGGGCTTCGATCCAGCAAAGCTTCGGGGATGAGTTCCGTCAGCACGACGGCGTGGTGACGATGATGATGTTCTACCGGCGCAGGGCTTCGCCTAAACTCCGCGACGATATGACCGAGGTGGAATATGGTGGAGGGGGGCACCGCACACGGCTAAGGAACGATCCGTAGATCAACTTGTGTGTCATGGGGTGCCCCCTTGCCCCCGTATATAAAGGAGGGAGGGAGGAGGCCGGCCGGCCCTTGTGGGCGCGCCAAGGAGGAGTCCTCCTCCTCCTAGTAGGAGTAGGACTCCCCTTTCCTACTCCTACTAGG
>NC_041383.1:494864513-494916087 GCF_002162155.2 Triticum dicoccoides | reverse complement strand
GGGGGGTTCCGGTAACTCTCCGGCACTCCGGTTTTCTCCGAAATCACTCAGAACACTTCCGGTGTCCGAATATAGTCGTCCAATATATCAATCTTTATGTCTCGACCATTTCGAGACTCCTCGTCATGTCCGTGATCACATTCGGGACTCCGAACAAACTTCGGTACATCAAAACTTATAAACTCATAATAAAACTGCCATCGTAACGTTAAGCGTGCGGACCCTACGGGTTCGAGAACTATGTAGACATGACCTAGAACTATTCTCGGTCAATAACCAATAGCGGAACCTGGATGCCCATATTGGTTCCTACATATTCTACGAAGATCTTTATCGGTCAAACCGCATAACAACATACGTTGTTCCCTTTGTCATCGGTATGTTACTTGCCCGAGATTTGATCGTCGGTATCCAATACCTAGTTCAATCTCGTTACCGGCAAGTCTCTTTACTCGTTCCATAATGCATCATTCCGTAACCAACTCATTTGGTCACATTGCTTGCAAGGCTTATAAAGATGTGCTTTACCGAGAGGGTCCAGAGATATCTCTCCGACAATCGGAGTGACAAAACCTAATCTCGAAATACGCCAACTCAACATGTACCTTCGGAGACACCTGTAGTACTCCTTTATAATCACCCAGTTACGTTGTGACGTTTGGTAGTACCCAAAGTGTTCCTCCAGTAAACGGGAGTTGCATATTTCTCATAGTTATAGGAACATGTATAAGTCATGAAGAAAGCAATAGCAATATACTAAACGATCAAGTGCTAGGCTAACGGAATGGGTCATGTCAATCACATCATTCTTCTTATGATGTGATCCCATTAATCACATGACAACACATGTCTATGGTTAGGAAACATAACCATCTTTGATTAATGAGCTAGTCAAGTAGAGGCATGCTAGTGACTATATGTTTGTCTATGTATTCACACATGTATCATGTTTCCGGTTAATACAATTCTAGCATGAATAATAAACATTTATCATGATATGAGGAAATAAATAATAACTTTATTATTCCCTCTAGGGCATATTTCCTTCAGTCTCCCACTTGCACTAGAGTCAATAATCTAGATTACATAGTAATGATTCTAACACCCATGGAGTCTTGGTGCTGATCATGTTTTGCTCGTGAGAGTGGCTTAGTCAACGGGTCTGCAACATTCAGATCCGTATGTATCTTGCAAATCTCTATGTCTCCCACTTGGACTTGGTCCCGAATGGAATTGAAGCGTCTCTTGATGTGCTTGGTCCTCTTGTGAAATCTGGATTCTTTTGCCAAGGCAATTGCACCAGTATTGTCACAGAAGATTTTCATTGGTCCCGATGCACTAGGTATGACACCTAGATCGGAAATGAACTCCGTCATCCAGACTCCTTCATTTGCTGCTTCCGAAGCAGCTATGTACTCCGCTTCACATGTAGATCCTGTTGGGGAACGTAGTAATTTCAAAAACTTTCCTACGCACACGCAAGATCATGGTGATGGCATAGCAACGAGAGGGGAGAGTGTTGTCCACGTACCCTCGTAGACCGTAAGCGGAAGCATTAGCACAACGCGGTTGATGTAGTCGTACGTCTTCACGATCCGACCGATCCAAGTACCGAACGTACGGCACCTCTGAGTTCAGCACACGTTCAGCTCGATGACGATCCCCGGGCTCCGATCCAGCAAAGCTTCGGGGATGAGTTCCGTCAGCACGACGGCGTGGTGACGATGATGATGTTCTACCGGTGCAGGGCTTCGCCTAAGCTTCGCGACGATATGACCGAGGTGGAATATGGTGGAGGGGGGCACCGCACACGGCTAAGGAACGATCTGTAGATCAACTTGTGTGTCTAGGGTGCCCCCCCCGCCCCCGTATATAAAGGAGCCAGGGGGGAGGAGGCGTCCGGCCAAGGAGGGCGCGCCAAGGGGGGAGTCCTACTCCCACCGGGAGTAGGACTCCCTTCTTTCCTAGTTGGAATAGGAAAAGGGGGGAAGAGGAGGAAGAGGGGAAGGAAAGGGGGGTGCGCCGCCCCCCTTCCCTTGTCCTATTCGGACTAGGAGGGGGAGGGGCGCGCGGCCCCCTCCTGGCTCCTTCTCTCTTCTCCCTCGTGGCCCATGTAGGCCCATTAACCCCCCGGGGGGTTCCGGTAACCTCCCGGTACTCCGGTAAAATGCCGATTTCACCCGGAACCATTCCGATGTCCAAACATAGGCTTCCAATATATCAATCTTTATGTCTCGACCATTCCGAGACTCCTCGTCATGTCCGTGATCACATCCGGGACTCCGAACAAACTTCAGTACATCAAAACTTGTAAACTCATAATAAAACTGTCATCGAAACGTTAAGCGTGCGGACCCTACGGGTTCGAGAACTATGTAGACATGACCTAAAACCATTCTCGGTCAATAACCAATAGCGGGACCTAGATGCCCATATTGGTTCCTACATATTCTACGAAGATCTTTATCGGTCAAACCGCATAACAACATACGTTGTTCCCTTTGTCATCGGTATGTTACTTGCCCGAGATTTGATCGTCGGTATCCAATACCTAGTTCAATCTCGTTACCGGCAAGTCTCTTTACTCGTTCTGTAATACGTCATCTCATAACTAACTTATTAGTTATAATGCTTGCAAGGCTTAAGTGATGAGTATTACCGAGAGGGCCCAGAGATACCTCTCCGACAATCGGAGTGACAAAACCTAATCTCGAAATACGCCAACTCAACATGTACCTTCGGAGACACCTGTAGTACTCCTTTATAATCACCCAGTTACGTTGTGACGTTTGGTAGTACCCAAAGTGTTCTTCCGGTAAACGGGAGTTGCATATTTCTCATAGTTGCAGGAACATGTATAAGTCATGAAGAAAGCAATAGCAGAATACTAAACGATCAAGTGCTAAGCTAATGGGATGGGTCATGTCAATCACATCATTCTTCTAATGATGTGATCCCATTAATCAAATGACAACACATGTCTATGGTTAGGAAACATAACCATCTTTGATTAATGAGCTAGTCAAGTAGAGGCATACTAGTGACTATATGTTTGTCTATGTATTCACACATGTATCATGTTTCCGGTTAATACAATTCTAGCATGAATAATAAACATTTATCATGATATGAGGAAATAAATAATAACTTTATTATTGCCTCTAGGGCATATTTCCTTCAGTCTCCCACTTGCACTAGAGTCAATAATCTAGATTACATAGTAATGATTCTAACACCCATGGAGTCTTGGTGTTGATCATGTTTTGCTCGTGAGAGAGGCTTAGTCAACGGGTCTGCAACATTCAGATCCGTATGTATTTTGCAAATCTCTATGTCTCCCACTTGGATTTGGTCCCGAATGGAATTGAAGCGTTTCTTGATGTGCTTGGTCCTCTTGTGAAATCTGGATTCCTTTGCTAAAGCAATTGCACCAGTATTGTCACAGAAGATCTTCATTGGTCCCGATGCACTAGGTATGACACCTAGATCGGTAATGAACTCCTTCATCCAGACTCCTTCATTTGCTGCTTCAGAAGCAGCTATGTACTCCGCTTCACATGTAGATCCAGCCACGACGCTTTGTTTAGAACTGCACCAACTTACAGCTCCACCGTTTAATATAAACACGTATCCGGTTTGCGATTTAGAATCATCCGGATCAGTGTCAAAGCTTGCATCGACGTAACCTTTTACGACTAGCTCTTTGTCACCTCCATATATGAGAAACATATCCTTAGTCCTTTTCAGGTATTTCAGGATGTTCTTGACCGCTGTCCAGTGATCCACTCCTGGATTACTTTGGTACCTTCTTGCCAAGCTTATTGCTAAGCATACGTCAGGTCTGGTACACAGCATTGCATACATGATAGAGCCTATGGCTGAAGCATAGGGAACATCTTTCATTTTCTCTCTATCTTCTGCTGTGGTCGGGCATTGAGTTTGACTCAACTTCACACCTTGTAGCAAAGGCAAGAAACCTTTCTTTGCCTGATCCATTTTGAACTTTTTCAAAATTTTGTCAAGGTATGTGCTTTGTGAAAGTCCTATTAAGCGTCTTGATCTATCTCTACAGATCTTGATGCCTAATATGTAAGCAGCTTCACCGAGGTCTTTCATTGAAAAACTTTTATTCAAGTATCCCTTTATGCTATCCAGAAATTCTATATCATTTCCAATTAATAATATGTCATCTACATATAAAATCAGAAATGCTACAGAGCTCCCACTCACTTTCTTGTAAATACAGGCTTCTCCAAAAGTCTGTATAAATCCATATGCTTTGATCACACTATCAAAACGTTTATTCCAACTCCGAGATGCTTGCACCAGCCCATAAATAGATCGCTGGAGTTTGCACACTTTGTTAGCACCTTTTGGATCAACAAAACCTTCTGGTTGCATCATATACAACTCTTCTTCCAAAAATCCATTCAAGAATGCAGTTTTGACATCCATTTGCCAAATTTCATAATCGTGAAATGCAGCAATAGCTAACATGATTCGGACATACTTAAGCATCGCTACGGGTGAGAAAGTCTCATCGTAGTCAACCCCTTGAACTTGTCGAAAACCTTTCGCAACAAGTCGAGCTTTATAGACAGTTATATTACCATCAGCGTCAGTCTTCTTCTTAAAAATCCATTTATTCTCAATGGCTTGTCGATCATCGGGCAAGTCAACCAAAGTCCATACTTTGTTTTCGTACATGGATCCCATCTCAGATTTCATGGCCTCTAGCCATTTTGCGGAATCTGGGCTCATCATCGCTTCCTCACAGTTCGTAGGTTCATCATGGTCAAGTAACATGACTTCCAGAATAGGATTACCGTACCACTCTGGTGCGGATCTTATTCTGGTAGACCTGCGACGTTCAGTAGAAACTTGATCTGAAGTTTCATGATCAATATCATTAGCTTCCTCACTAGTTGGTGTAGTTGTCACAAAAACTGGTTCTTGTGACGAACTACTTTCCAACAAGATAGTAGATACAGTTATCTCATCAAGTTCTACTTTCCTCCCACTCACTTCTTTCGAGAGAAACTCCTTCTCTAGAAAGGATCCGAATTTCGCAACGAAAATCTTGCCCTCAGATCTGTGGTAGAAGGTGTACCCAATAGTCTCCTTTGGGTATCCTATGAAGACACATTTCTCCGATTTGGGTTCGAGCTTATCTGGTTGAAGTTTCTTTACATAAGCATCGCAGCCCCAAACTTTAAGAAACGACAACTTTGGTTTCTTGCCAAACCACAGTTCATAAGGTGTCGTCTCAACGGATTTTGATGGTGCCCTATTTAACGTGAATGCGGCCGTATCTAAAGCATAACCCCAAAACGATAGCGGTAAATCTGTAAGAGACATCATAGATCGCACCATATTTAGTAAAGTACGATTACGACGTTCGGACACACCATTTCGTTGTGGTGTTCCGGGTGGCGTGAGTTGCGAAACTATTCCGTATTGTTTCAAGTGTAGACCAAACTCGTAACTCAAATATTCTCCTCCACGATCAGATCGTAGAAACTTTATTTTCTTGTTACGATGATTTTCCACTTCACTCTGAAATTCTTTGAACTTTTCAAATGTTTCAGACTTGTGTTTCATTAAGTAGATATACCCATATCTGCTCAAATCATCTGTGAAGGTGAGAAAATAATGATACCCACCGCGAGCCTCAACATTCATTGGACCACAAACATCAGTATGTATGATCTCCAACAAATCAGTTTTTTTTGACTGGAGACTGCAGGGCTTACACCCCACAGCATTATATTAAAATGAAGAACAGCAAGTACATATAAAGGTTCCTAAAGAAAAGGAACAAAACAGAAGAAGGTAAAAAGAAAAAAATATGTACAATCTAAACTACAAGAGAAGGAAAATCTAACTATACATGTCACCTCTCAAGGAGGAAGGAAATCAATCCATTTAAGCAGTGCCTCCCTGTGTTTTGACTTGATTCTGTGAGCCAAAAGGGAAATGTCATGGACAAAACCATTTCTCCACTGTCTGAAGGTAGGTCTGATATACCTGAACGCTTTATCATTTCTGACTTTCCAAATATTCCACCAAGTGAGAAACACCACTTCAGAAAAGAAAGGCTTATTGAAATCCTTCCTAGCATGGTATGCAATCTGAACCATATCCTGATTGTTGGGCCATGAAATCTGCAGGTAATTCCAAACTCTCATGCTGAAGTTACACTGAAAAAACAGATGATTCCTGTCTTCAAGAGCTCCTATAGGGCAAAGCACACATTCAGGCCCATCATTGATCTTCCACTTCCTGCGCTGAATCATATCCTTGGTGTTTACTCTATCCATAATGACAAGCCAGGCAAACATTTTGATTGTCATAGTACAACATGACTTCCATATCCAACATAGCAAGGGGTTAGTTGGAATTGGCTCATGGACCAGATCATAATATTTCTTGGCTGTGTATCCAGACTTCTTTCCATGTTTCCAATACTAGCAATCCTTAGCATTATCATCCAAGGAGATATCAGACAATATTCCAGAAAGTTGGTTTAGCTCCCTGTAGGCCATTTTAGATAATGGCAGAGAGAACATGCTACGAAACTCACCAGAGGCCATTACTTCCAGAACAGAATAATTTTTTTGTATGCAAAATGAGAACAGCCTGGGGAATCTATCCTGTAGTGGAATGCAAGAATTATCCACTTCCCAGGAATCTGACCAGAATAGCAAGGAGTCACCTTTTCCCACGCATACTGAAGACACAGCCCTGAATGTATCCATTAGCTTACATATGTCCCTCCACCAAAAAGAGCCACACATAGCAGTGTCATGTGGGACTCTCTGATAATAATAACTGTCCCAGATCAAATGAACCCATGGAACATCAACTTTGTTATAGAATTTATTGAGGAACTTCATTAACAAAGCTTCATTCTGCAGCCCCAGGTTCAGGATGCCAAGCCCACCCTTTAATTTAGGTCTACATACCAGAGGCCAGGCTGCTAAAGAGTTCCCCTTTTCCTGGCCATATTTTCTCCAAAGACATTGTCTTTGTATTCTTTCCAGTTGTTTCAAAATCCCTTGTGGAATAGATAAGCTACAGAGGAAGAATATTGGCAATGAGGAAATAACAGAATTGACCAACTGCAGTCTGCTACCTTGTGGTAGAAACCAAGAGCTAGCAGTCAACCTTCTTTCCATGCAGTCCACAAGTGGCAAAAGGTCCACAATTTTGGGCCTAGTGGTTCCCACTGGCAACCCCAGGTATGTGAAAGGCATCACCCCCAGTTGACATCCAAATTGAGCGGCAAGAACACTGGCATAATTGGTATCCACATTAATTGGGTACATTGAAGATTTGTGGTAATTAATCTTCAAACCAGTTGCCAGAGAAAAGGAGTCTAGAGTAGCTTTTAGCATCTCTAACTGAGCAGACTCAGTAGCCACAAACAATAATGTATCATCAGCATATTGAACCACTGGGTAGTCAGGATCATGAGTTACTAGGGGTAAGGAAAGGAGTCCCTTGCTGAGTTGATCATTAATCATAGTCTGCAGAAGGGCAGCAGCAAGCACAAAGAGCAAAGGTGAGATAGGATCACCCTGCTTTACCCCACATTTACACTTGAAATGACTACCTGGAACCCCATTAAGAAGGATTGATGAGGTTGCAGAGGACAACAATTGTTGTATCCAAGAAATCCATCTATTATCAAATCCCTTTGCCACCATTATTTTTATAATTGCCTCATGCTGTATGGAATCAAATGCTTTTTCAAAATCCAACTTAAGCAACATGATTGGCCTTTTTGATTGATTGCACTGATGAATGTACTCAAAAGTCCATGCAATACAATCCTGAATGGATCTAGATTTGATAAAACCATACTGATTCTTGTGAACACATTTAGTTATTTCTTCTTGAAATCTGTTTGCAGCAAGTTTAGTAAGGAACTTCAACCCCACACTTGTCAATGTTATTGGCCTAAAGTCACTGGCAGTCTCAGGTGACAGCTTTTTGGGGATCAGAGTGATACATGCCTCACTGAGATTCTCTAGTTTAACAGTTCCTGCATGAAACTCATTAACCAGGGAGATAAAGTCACCAGAAATGATTGGCCAACATTTTTTCATAAAAATTCCATTAAAACCATCAGGCCCTGGAGCCTTGTCAATTGGCAACTCCTTGATAACCTGCTCAATCTCCTTGACCTCAAAAGGCTTGGTGAGAACATCCAGTCCCTGTACCCTAGGGATTAAAGAAAGAATGTCATTTCCCATGTAAATTGGTTTGACAGTACCCATTCTTCCTTTGAAAATCTCCAGAAATTCCTTGGCAATAGTGTTATGATCAGAAGACACTGATCCATCTGACAACTGCAGAGTGGCAATAGAATTTTTCCTATATCTTTCAGTTGCCATTGCCTGGAAGAATTTTGAGTTTTCCTCACCCACCTTAATATATCTAATTGTGCATCTCTTCTTCCAATATAAGAACTGTAGATGTAGCAGGTGATCATGATGTGATTTCACCAATTTTCTGAAATTGGATTCAGGCAAAAATAAAGGCCTGCAGTCTTCCAAATCATCCAGCCACAAAATCACCCAGTTACATTTCTCAATAAGACCTTTAATATGAGATAAACCCTTCTGCCATTTCTTGAGAGCAAATCTCAAAGATTTCAGTTTATCCATAATAACTGCTGATATGTGGGATTTCTGAGACTGCCTTTGCCAGACTTGTTGAACACACTCCATAAAACCAGGTTGATGGATCCAATAATTTTCAAATCTGAAAATATGAGCTTTCGGGATTCTGGTGCTTATGGAAACCACACAAGGGACATGATCCGATGCAGTTTTGGCTAGAGGGTTGACCTGCGTGTTTGGATATTGATCAATCCAACTGGCAGAGGTGAAAAACCAGTCCAACTGTTCAAGAAGTGGGAAATCCTGCATATTAGACCAGGTGAATCTTCTTCCTTTTAAAGGTAGCTCCAGCAGTCCCAAATGCCCAATGATCTCATTAAAAAGAAAAATATCATTGATATCACCCCCAGGTAGATTTCTATTATCCAGAGATCTTATGAAATTGAAATCTCCAAGCAGAAGCCAGCTTTTCTCAGGTTCCACATTTAAATTATAAAGCCAGCTTACAAATTCATCTCTTAAGGTACCTTGACAGGGTCCATAAACATTAACCAGGTACCAAAAATCACCATTATGCATGGACTTAAAACTAATGACAATCCCATAAGGTTTTACTTCCACTAAATCCCCTGAGAACACATCAGAGCGCCACACGACTAGAATGCCACCGGAAGCTCCCCTAGAAGGGGATTCAATAAACTGGTCAAAACCCGCAGGACAAATGCTTTTAATTAAAGCACGTGGGCACTCTGATAACTTTGTTTCTTGCAGACAAACAAGTGCACAATGACTCTCAAGAACTTTCTGCTGGACCACACGTTGTCTTGCATCAGAATTCAGTCCGCGTACATTCCAACAAAGTACATTACAGCTACGCATGGGCATTCGATTCATATGATAACACAGGATAGCATATTAAAAACAGTGGGACACCTAGTGCGGCACAACCCATAACACACAATAGCAAAAGAGCCAAATCATAACCAGAGTGCCAAGTTTCAGGGATAACATAACAGTCAGCAAATTTGACAGGCTCGCTACACCTAGGAAACACATTAAACTTTAACATTAAATGTTGTTGGAGGGGGTATCATCCTTGGGATCAGCCATAAGCTTCTCCCTGGAAAGCAGGTTTGGGTCCATCTCCAGCTCAGCTCTAATTTCCTGCAGCACAGCGATCGGCGTCTGCGTGTGGACCTCCTCAGTCTTGTCATGACAAACATCGTCAGAGTTTTCCACTCCAGCAGAATGTATGGGCTGGGCCTTCTCTTCCATGGGCTTGGACCTTGGGCGTCGTTTAGCAGGCTGTAAGGGGAGCTGCTCAAAGACCATCGATTTAAAACCATCAAGTTTTGCCGCGCTCCTCGTACATCTTCTGACTGAGGTATCAACCAAAGGAGCAGAAATCTTGCGACTGCCTCGCTGGGCTTTCTGTCGTGGCGTCGCTTCAGACGCAAAATCCACAGGTAAGGGCCCCTCTTCCTGACCAACAGGATCCACGGGCTCCAAAGACAGCTGATTATTACTGAATCCCACAGGCTCATCAATATCAGTGGGTTCATCGCTTGCAACTGAGCAACTAGGGGCTTCTAGAGAAGCAAACAACGAGCGAGCAACAGGGCGTCGATTGACGGACGCAGAGCTTGAGAAACAAGAGACCAGTGAAGACACTCTGTTGGTATCATCAAAAGCAATCGACCACTTGCGCTTGGAGAAAGTTACTGTCCCAACCTGCTTGAAGAAAAGTGACCTTGGAACTTCTTTCATAGAAAATTCAGACATTAAATTCTCAAAAGACCGCTTCCAAAGCAGTTCAGGTGGAAGAGAGGGTCCAGCCACCACCCTAGCCATCTCAATGATGATCTGGTGATGTTGAATCACCGGAGGTTGATAGGGGACAATAGCCAGAGGGTTATGTTCCACAAAAGCAGGTTGTTCCTGAACTTCAGCAACCAAATCAACTATCTGCTGTTGTTGAGGCCCTTCATCATGCAGAAGCTGTTCCACAGATTCTGATTGTTCCGGTTGATCAATGACAATTGAGACTTGATCTTGTTCTGGGATTTCTGGAGGATGTGGGGGATTGATATTGTCATCGTCGCCCCACTGAGCATTACCCCAATCAGCATCCACTGGATTCTCTGGGGGAGGAGCAGGTGCAAGAGGCGCTTCGTTCCAGCCAATCATCGGATAAGGCGGCAGAACAAACGGGATGTTGTCAGGAATGAGATGACCAGGCATTGGATGAGGGTTACCATCCAGAGGCATCGGGTCTTTATCATTAGGCATCTGATCAGCAAAATCTGCCCCAAGAACATAACATGCAGCAGTCCAGGAAACTTGGGCACCACCCCACTCAGCATAGTCCCCAAAAACCACATCTCGTGGTACTAACGGTGTATCAGGAAAGCTGGCTTCAACAACAGCACGTACTAGGTACGGGTCTTCACTATCCCAGGAGTGAAATTTTCCAAAAGTACCTACTGCCTGAGAAATATATTCAGTCGTACGATAATCCAGGGGAATCCCAACAAACATTAACCAACCCCTATGAAAACCAGTATTCCCTTTGAAGTTGTCACCCTCATCATGCTTCATAAATCTAACAAAACGATCATCACCCAGAGCAAACGGCGGGTGCTGAATCAGGGTGTATCTGACAGTGGGATCTCGAACTTGGAGCAAACCAACCCCATGAAACCAAGGCTGAGCAGAACGAACAAGAATACCTCTGTTCTGAAGAAACTCCACCACTTCCTCTCTGACCGGCCCTAGAGGTCCATCCGGCGCTGGCATGACTTCAGCAACCATGAAATCTTCATGGCGACGGGGAGGGCGGGCCGCCGGCGTGAAGAAAGTGCGGGGTAAACGCCGGTCACCACCATCAATGATGTGATGTCCCGGAGGCACTAGGCGATGTGGATCAAGCTCGAAGTTCGCCATGGGTGGCAACGGTGACGAACTTAGGGTTTCTTTGGAACGGCCGGAGGTATCCTTGGCAGAAGGAATAGGGGAATGGAGCAATGCGGGGGGAGACGATATGACAGGACTAGATATCCCAATAACTCCGGCTCCCTTCCCCTGAACAGCTGATGTTTCCGAAATCCTCGTGTTTCGTTGCAGAGTGCTCTGCCTCCAAACCAATCCATGCGAGCACGCAAAATCATTACAGTCACGTCTAAAATGACCCACCCTGGAGCAAGCCGAACAGACCGCTCGCCTTCCACAAGTGACTGCCATGTGGCCCTTCTGACCGCAATCAGTACATGTTAGAACTTGGTCCACCATGTCATCGACCATAGCTTCAAAGAGTCGCGCTGCCTCTTGTGAAGAAGGAATTTGCATAGGTTCACTAGACGGGCTGAGGTGCGCAGGCGAATCCAAACCAACATCAGCAGATCCAGTAGAGGGGGTATCCTATATTGGCCCAGTAAGTGAATCATCATGGGCCACCAAGCCCACACCCTGCGGGTTCCCAAACTGAGCGGGCCCAGGGGCAAAAGCCTTGTTTTGAATTAACAAAGTTCCCGCTTCCTGAAATTGCGCTGCGAGATTACCGGACCTCACGATTTGCGGATCCATTGACACCGGTTCGTCCACCACCGGAAGCACATCCGGCCGCCGGAGTAACTCCAGTGAACTATTAACCGTACCAAAAACTATGGGTGGCTGTGTCACCGTCCAATGCAAACCAGGAGCAGGAGGTTGCCGAATGACAACTCGCTCGTGAGCAGGAAGATCATAACCCCCATCAACTATAGTATCAATGCAAGCTTGAGATGCAGGGTATCTATAGCCCTTGCAAGCCGAATACTTTTCAAAAGTGGCAAATGACAGTTTCTTATTTGCAGAAGATCTAGATTTGAAAGCAGACTTAACAGGGGGTTTATGCATAGCCAATAAACCAAGCGAAGATCTACGCTTAGTGGGGCTAATCAAAATCCATTCAGCATCACATTCTTTACGCCAGATCTTAAGTTCTCTGACCCAATTTGGTCCTCCATTCCCCCATAGATGAAAATAGCACTTGAACAGATCGCAAGCAAAAGAGCGAAGATCCATAATAATAAAGCCAACTTGCATGCATGAAACTTGGAAAGAAAAACTTTGTCCTTGACATGACTAACCCGAAGATCAATTGCAGAACCACCAAGCGCAGCTTCCAGCGCCGCTGCCACTGAATCCTCAGATAAACGGAAGGCATGCCTACTGAAGGACACAATCAATTTGAAAGATCTCCCTCTTCCCAGTGGATGAATTGTGCGACCAGTAGATCTGAAGACTTCCTCCGAGAAAACCCTACCCTTGGAGAAATCCAAGCCAAGGGTAGATCCACCAGTAGAACCCATTGGAGATGGGTATTGCCTTGATCTAGAGAAGACACCGAAGAGAATGATCGGAACCGATCAGCCGATCAGTGGAGAGAAAGGGGGATTGCCGGAGAAGAGACTAGCGCCGAGGTGGGAGGTGGGAGCGCCATTGCTTTGTCCGGACTATTGTTATCCTTGAGCGACCAGTTGAAGCAACTGGTCGAGCTTCACAAGGAGGCCGAACTGGCCATGAAGGGTCTCATAGTCCTGATGTGCTCCAACAAATCAGTTGCTCGCTCCATAGTTCCGGAGAACGGCGTTTTAGTCATCTTGCCCATGAGGCACGGTTCGCAAGTACCAAGTGATTCATAATCAAGTGATTCCGAAAGCCCATCAGTATGGAGTTTCTTCATGCGCTTTACACCGATATGACCTGAACGGCAGTGCCACAAATAAGTTGCACTATCGTTATCAACTCTGCATCTTTTGGTTTCAACACTATGAATATGTGTATCACTACTATCGAGATTTAATAAAAATAGACCACTCTTCAAGGGTGCATGACCATAAAAGATATTACTCATATAAATAGAACAACCATTATTCTCTGATTTAAATGAATAACCGTCTCGCATCAAACAAGATCCAGATATAATGTTCATGCTCAACGCCGGCACCAAATAACAATTATTTAGGTCTAAAACTAATCCCGATGGTAGATGTAGAGGTAGCGTGCCGACCGGGATCACATCGACTTTGGAACCATTTCCCACGCGCATCGTCAGCTCGTCCTTAGCTAATCTTCGCTTAATTCGTAGTCCCTGTTTCGAGTTGCAAATATTAGCAACAGAACCAGTATCAAATACCCAGGTGCTACTGCGAGCATTAGTAAGGTACACATCAATAACATGTATATCACATATACCTTTATTCACTTTGCCATCCTTCTTATCCGCCAAATACTTGGGGCAATTCCGCTTCCAGTGTCCAGTCTGCTTGCAGTAGAAGCACTTAGTTTCAGGCTTAGGTCCAGACTTGGGTTTCTTCTCTTGAGCAGCAACTTGCTTGCCGTTCTTTTTGAAGTTCCCCTTCTTCTTCCCTTTGCCCTTTTTCTTGAAACTGGTGGTCTTGTTAACCATCAACACTTGATGCTCCTTTTTGATTTCTACCTCCGCACCTTTTAGCATTGCGAAGAGCTCGGGAATAGTTTTGTTCATCCATTGCATATTATAGTTCATCACGAAGCTCTTATAGCTTGGTGGTAGTGATTGGAGAATTCTGTCAATGACACTATCATCAGGAAGATTAACTCCCAGTTGAATCAAGTGATTATTATACCCAGACATTTTGAGTATGTGTTCACTGACAGAACTATTCTCCTCCATCTTGCAGCTGTAGAACTTATTGGAGACTTCATATCTCTCAATCCGGGCATTTGCTTGAAATATTAACTTCAACTCCTGGAACATCTCATATGCTCCATGACGTTCAAAACGTCGTTGAAGACCCGGTTCTAAGCCGTAAAGCATGGCACACTGAACTATAGAGTAGTCATCAGCTTTGCTCTGCCAGACGTTCTTAACGTCGTCAGTTGCATCAGCAGCAGGCCTGGCACCCAGCGGTGCTTCCAGGACGTAACTTTTCTGTCACATCCCTAGCTTCTGGTAATGCACTAGGCTAGACCTCTTGCTGCATCATGTTTAAATTCAAATGAAATTTGAATTGAGGAATTTTCAAAGCCTCAGAAACCTCTAAAAATAACCAACAATTAAATCTTCTCAAATGTGTCCAAGAAAATGTTCCTGTTATCCTCCGGAAATATTGGCAAGAGGTAAAATCCAAACCAATATTTTTGGTGTCTCAGAAACATTTAATTTGGGCATTTGAATTAAATCAATAATTATTTGAATTGGATTTATATCTACTATTAAATAAATATAGGTCCAATAATTCTGAAATATTTTTGTGGAGCATTGTTTTAATTCTTTTAGCTCCTAAAAATATTGTCAGAAGCAAAATAAATTGAATTGGTTTCAAAACCAAATTCAAAACAAACCTGCAAAATAGAAAACAGTATTAAAAAGGAAAGAGAGAGAGAGAGACTACCTGGGCCACTTACCTGTAGCCGGCCCAGCTGGCCAGCTCCTCCCGCTGGCCCAGCCCACCGCCGCCTCCCTCCCCTGTCGCCTTCCTCCTCTGCCAGGAGGACGGGCACGCGCCCGGCGCGCGCGGCCACGCGCCCCGGCCACCTCCTCCCTGCTTCGGCCACCTCCTGCCTCCCTGCTTGCCTCCACTACTCCCTGGAGACGCCACGCGGCCCCCACGAACTCTCTCACTCTCCCGTATCTCTCCCTCCGTCCCTATCCCCTCTGCTCTCTCTCTCTCACGATCGACCACGAGCACCCGAGAGCACCGACGAGCTCCACCGCGGCCAGTGTCCACCCCTCGCCTCGGCGATGCTTCCAGAGGAACCGCCGCGCCTTCCTCTTCGTCCCCACCAACTCATGTGACGCCGGGAGCCCTGCATCGCCGCCCACGTCGCCGTTCCCCTCCTCGGCCACCGGAACTCGCCGCCGTTCGATTCGCCGGCTCCGGACCATCCCCGGCCTCGTCTCGGCCTCGAATGGATCCGCTGTGAGCCTCCGCTGCCTCTCCTGTGCTCGCCCCCTCCGTTCTCGCCCCCTAGCCCCATCTCCCACTGCGGCCGAGAGCTTCTCGCCGCCGGCCATGGCGTGGCCGTGGCCACAGCCACCGCAGCTCGTTCCCGAGCCCACCATCGTGATCAGCACGATCGCATGAAACCGTAGACACCCACAACGCCTCCTCCCATGCTCTGTAACGCCACCCCGAGATTGCCCGAGCTCCGGCAGCCGCAAAAGAGCTCGCCGCCGGCAGCTCCGGCCACCCCAGCTGCTGTCACTTGCCTCTTTAGATGCGCCTTCCTCCCAGGAACCCGTAGGAGCAAACCGCACGTCAAATGGTGCTCCGTAGCGAGCGCACGGTGCACCTCCGCTGTCGGCCGTGGTCGTCGCCGGCGACACTCCGGCGACTGCCGACGTGGCACGCCTAATTAGCACTAATGACGCCCTAAACACCCCCCCACAGCCACTGACAGTGGGCCCCGTAGTGGGTCAAAGCCCGGGTCAACGCGGGATTAGCCCCTGTGTCACTGACGTGTGGACCCCACACGTCAGGTTTGACCCGGGGCAGCCCTGTTGACTTGCTGATGCAAGCATGACGCAGTGCTGATGTCATAACTCATTTTCTGGATTTAATTTAATTCTGAAATTCCAGAAAAATGCCTAAAACTTCAATAAATCATAGAAAATTAACCGTAACTCCAAATTAAATAAATTATATATGAAAAATTATCAGAAAAATTCAAGGAATCCATCTGTACCATTTTCATGCATGTTAGAAAAACTTATAGCTGCTGTTTAGCACAAATCAATTAAATGGCATTTGAATAATCACATATGGAGTTTGAATTTGAATCTTGTATTCAAACCAACTTCATTTAATCTGTTGCTAGTTGCATTAGCCCAAAACACATTCATTTTGCCATGTCATGATCATGCATCATATTGTGCATTGCATTGATTGTGTTCCCTTCTGTGTTGCCGGTATTTGTCCCCTCTCGATAGACGTGATACCGATGATGTGATCGTTGACACTGATGAAGACTCAATGTTATCTTCAGAAGTGCCAGGCAAGCAAAACCCCCTTGTTCATTCCGATAAAATCCCACTCTCTCGCTCCTGCTCTCTTTTACTGCATTAGGACAACAACGACATATTTGATACTTGCTGCGGTAGCTGAACCCCTTTATCCTTTGCATGACCTGTCATTGCCACAGTAAATAGATGAAACCCACTAGCATGAGTAGGAGTTGTTTGAGCCCTGTTGTGCCTACTCATTCATGCTTGTTTGTCATGCCTGCTACTGCTTAGAGTTGAGTCAGGTCTGATTCATCGGGGATGAATCAGAGGCGTGTGAACATGTCCTGCTGTGTGTGAGCTAAGTGTGTGAACACGATTTGGTAAAGGTAGCGGTGAGAGGCCATGTAGGAGTACATGGTGGGTTGTCTCATTGCAGCCGTCCTCAGGAACTGAGTTCTGTGTTTGTGATCCATGACCAGCTACTACCACACATTGGAATGCTTAAGTGCCCCTCTCGACTTATTAATCAACTTGATCTCTGTCCAGGAGTTGCAACTAGTTTCTGGTGTTTGTAGGTAGTGTTAGTAGTCTACCAAGTGGCACCCGGTACAGGTGGGCTTGGGACAGACTAGGCACAGTGGCCCGGTGTACCAAGTGGCACCCGGTTGGTGGGCTTGGGAACCCTGCACACATCGTTTGGGGCCGTAAGCGACACCCCGGCCGGATCTCCTTGCGGATGGAACCCGAATAGGCGATAAACCTGAACTAGAGACCTGTTCGGTTAGTCAGGTTGTGGCCGACTCCCTCGCCCGGCTTCCGCTTGAAGGTTGCCGAGGTACATGACGTGTACAGGGCGGTAAGTGGCGAGAGCGTGTGTGAAGAAGTACACCCCTGCAGGGTTATCATCATCTATTCGAATAGCCGGATTCCTCGGATATGGAAACTTGGACCCCTTGCATAGTTCATAGACAAGTGAAAGTGGACACTCTAAAATACGCAAGATAAGCGTGAGTGCTATGGATGGCGTTCTCTGTCACATCCCTAGCTTCTGGCATTGCACTAGTACTAGCCTTTGGTGATGCATCATGTTTACTTTTACAGAAAGTTGAAATGGGGATTGTCCAAACCCTAGCATTTTAAGAATTCACCAGGTTCACCTAAAATATTTTCAGTCAATCCAAGTGGCTTTCAAAAATGTTCATCATCTTTGGAAAAATGCTGGAAACAGTAACCAGAGATGATGCACATTTTTCCATGTCATTTTGGATCTTTGAACTAATATATATTGTATTTGAGTTGGAGCAAATATATGTTATATATATTTTTAATGCTTCAATAATTCTGATATTTTGTGAGGGGCTCTAGAATATTACTTTCAGTCCCTGCAAAAATTATTGGAAGAAACAAAAATGATTTAGTGTTTGAACTAAATCAAAACAGATTGAAACAAATAGAAAACAATGATTAAAAAAATAAAACAGAGCAAAAATAAAAAGGGAGACGGCCACCTGGGCCACTTACCTGCTTACCTGCCCGGCCCAGCTCCTCCCGCTGGCCCAGCCCGCCACCGCTACCCCCCCCCCTGTCGTCTTCTTCCCTCGCCAGAAGGACGCGGGCACGCGCCCGGCGCGCGCGGCCACGCGCCCCGGCCACCTCCTCCCTGCCTGGCTGCCTCCTCCTCCCCTGGTTCCCTCCCGCGACGCCACGCAGCCCCTCGGACCCCTCTCACTCTTCCTCGAGGCCCCGCCCCTCTGCTCTTTCTCTCTCGCCCGAACCCGAACACAGCCGTCGCCACCGACGCCGTTCGCCGCGGCCACCATCCCCCTCTCGCCTCCCCGACGCCTCCCAGAGCTCCGCAAGTCCTCCCTCGTCCTCCTCGTCGTCTCACGCGACCAGAAGAGCCCCGGAACGCCGCCCCCGACGTTTTCCCCCTCGCCGGCCGCCGAGGATCTTCTCCGTCGAATTCGGCCACTCCGGTGCGCCCCCGAGCTCGCTGACCCTCCCTGCACGATCCCCGTGAGTCCCTGCTCCGTTTCCCCCTAACCCCAAGCTCGATTTCGAGCTCTAGCCGCCCCCTCTACCGGAGCCGAGACGCTCCGCCGCACGGGCTCGTCGCCGGTGAAGCTCCGGTGACCTTTTGGTCCCACGCCTGCGTCCGTTGCACTCGTTGCGTCCCGTAGAGTAAAACTAGCGCGACCACCGTCTTGTTTGCACACCGCAGCGCCGGTCCCGCGAACACCCGAGCTCCGGCAGCCGCAAAAGAGGTCGCCGCCGGCAGCTCCGGCCACCCCAGCCTCCGCCACCGCCACCGTTGGATGCGCCACTCCACCCTCTCCCCGTAGCTGCTCCCTGCGCGCCAAAAGAGCCCCTGTAGTGAGTTTCCGACGCGCACCACCGCGTCTGGCCTCGCCGGCGTCAAGCCGCCGGTGGGTCTGACCACGTTGACCACGGCGGGACACACCCCCCCCTCTGGGTCGATGACAGGTGGGGCCAGCCCCCCCTGTTAATTAGTTTAGTTATTTTATTTTAACTACCCCCCCTCTGCTGACACTGATAGGTGGGCCCCCGCCATCAGGTGATTAGCTTAAGCTAATCACCACCTAATCTAACCCCAGAGCCACTGACATGTGGGCCCTAGTGCCCTAATCCTTAATTAAACTAAAATAAACCCCCCCTGTTAACCTGTGACGCTGACTAATGGGACCCCCTGGTCAGGTTTGACCCGGGGCAGCCCTGTTGACTTGCTGATGCAAGCATGACGCACTGCTGATGTCATAAAGTATTTTCTGGATTTAATTATATTCAAGAAATTCCAGAAAATGCCTAAAACTTCTAAAAATCATAGAAAATTAACCGTAACTCCAAATTAAATAATTTATATATGAAAAATTATCAGAAAAATTCAAGGAATCCATCTGTACCATTTTCATGCATGTTAGAACAACTTATAGCTGCTGTTTAGCACAAATCAACTAAAAGGCATTTGAATATTCACATATGGAGTTTGAATTTGAATTTTATATTCAAACCAACTTCATTTAATCTGGTTTTAGTTGCATTAGCCCAAAACACATTCATTTTGCCATGTCATGATCATGCATCATATTGTGCATTGCATTGATCGTGTTTTTCTGTATTTGCCGGTAATTGTCCCCTCTCGATAGACGTGTACCGATGATGTGATCGTTGACACTGATGAAGACTCAATGTTATCTTCAGAAGTGCCAGGCAAGCAAAACCCCCTTGTTCATTCCGATAAAATCCCACTCTCTCGCTCCTGCTCTCTTTTACTGCATTAGGACAACAACGACATATTTGTTACTTGCTGCGGTAGCTGAACCCCTTTATCCTTTGCATGACCTGTCATTGCCACAGTAAATAGATGAAACCCACTAGCATGAGTAGGAGTTGTTTGAGCCCTGTTGTGCCTACTCATTCATGTTTGTTTGTCATGCCTGCTACTGCTTAGAGTTGAGTCAGGTCTGATTCATCGGGGATGAATCAGAGGCGTGTGAACATGTCCTACTGTGTGTGAGCTAAGTGTGTGAACACGATTTGGTAAAGGTAGCGGTGAGAGGCCATGTAGGAGTACATGGTGGGTTGTCTCATTGAAGCCGTCCTTAGGAACTGAGTTCTGTGTTTGTGATCCATGATTCAGCTACTACCATATATTGGGCCCTGAAATATGACCCCGCTCGACTTCTTATTCACCCTTGTCCTCTGTCCATGAGTTGCAAGTAGTTTCTGGTGTTTGTAGTATGCTGGAGGCCGTGGACAGCGCTGACCGTAGGGGTGGGCTGTGATGCGGTAGGCACGTGGCCGGGTATACCGGGCGCCCGTTTGGTGTCACGGAACCCTGTTCACATCGTTTGGGGCTGTGAGCGAAACTCCGGCCGGATCTCCTCATGGATGGAACCCGAATAGGCGATAAACCTGGACTAGAGACTTGAGTGTTTAGGTAGGTCGTGGTCTACACCCACGTCGGCTTTCGCTTGAAGTCTGCCGAGCACATGTCGTGTGCAGACGCTAAGTGGTGGAAACATGTATGAAGAAGTACACCCCTGCAGGGTTATCATCATCTATTCGAATAGCCGTGTCCGCGGAAAAGGACTTCTGGGTTGCTTATATCAGTTCATAGACAAGTGAAAGTGGATACTCTAAAATACGCAAGATAAGCGTGAGTGCTATGGATGGCGTTCTCGTAGGGAGACGGGAGCAGACCCATAGTGGTGTATTGATATGGTGAATATGTGGACTCGTGTGCGCCACCTCAAAAGAGTTACTTGCAGTCGTAGTTCAGGTTAGCCACCGAGTCAAAGCTGGCTTGCTGCAGTTAAACCCCACCATCCCCTTGTTGAAAATGATGCATATGTAGTTAGTTCTGATGTAAGTCTTGCTGGGTACATTTGTACTCACGTTTGCCTATTTTATGTTTTGCAGAGAGACTTCGGTCTCACTAGTAGTTTCGCGTGGACTTCGACGTTTAGCTTGATACCTCAACTACGATCTTGAGCCCTCGGCAGGATCTGATAGATAGTCAGGCTTCTCAGCCTTTTTCATTTATAGATGTCTGTACTCAGACATGATAGCTTCCGCTTGTGCTTTGACTTGTATGCTCTGATTGTTGGGTCATGAGACCCATGTTTGTGATGTCTCGCTCCTCGGAGCCTATTGAATAAACTACTTGATTTGTAGAGTCATGTTGTGATGCCATGTTGTATTTGCACATATCGAGCATATTGTGTGTATGTTATTGAAATGCTTGGTATGTGTGGGATCTGACCATCTAGTTGTTTATCTTTAGTAGCCTCTCTTACCGGGAAATGTCTCCTAGTGTTTCCACTGAGCCATGGTAGCTTGCTACTGCTCCGGAACACTTAGGCTGGCCGGCATGTGTCCTTCTTCGTTCCTGTGTCTGTCCCTTCGGGGAAATGTCACGCGATGAATACCGGAGTCCTGTTAGCCCGCTACAGCCCGGTTCACCGGAGTCCTGCTAGCCCAGTGCTACAGCCTGGATTCACTCGCTGATGACCGACACGTTCGATGCTGGGTCATGGATGCCTGTCCCTGTAAGTCTGTGCCACTTTGGGTTTACGACTAGTCATGTCAGCCCGGGGTCCTTATCATATGGATGCTAGCGACACTATCATATACGTGAGCCAAAAGGCGCAAACGGTCCCGGGCAAAGGTAAGGCGACACCCGTGGGGATACCGTGCGTGAGGCCGCAAAGTGATATGAGGTGCTACAGGCTAGATCGATGTGACATCGAGTCGGGGTCCTGACAGCGTTGGTATCAGAGCTTGACTGCCTGTAGGATTACCAAGCCAAACTGATCGAAGTTGAGTCTAGAAATTCTTTAGTTATATAAGGGAATTGATTGTGGGATGGAACGTAAGGCTCTTTTTACTCCTTTACCTCATGCCCTTCTGATCTGAGTCATCTTATCTTTCCCACGGGGATTAAGAACTAGGCTATCTTTTCTTTCCATCAGGATCACGTGTTACTAATCAGTAGACTTATAAGATTGTTGGATTTAAGTCTCAGTTCAGTTCCTACTACATTCCGCATGTTAATTGTTGATCTCGAAACCTTGATATTGTGCTTCTGAGTGGTTATGCCACCATTTTTTGTGAATGTCTCAAATCTTTCCTGAGCATTTACAGCCGTTATGCTGTCCGAGTCATCCCAGGTTTCTAAGTAGTCTGATGCAATTGCAAATCCTTTCTTCCCGTTCAATGTTCCCATGGGCCAGTTTAACCACACTAATCAGTGAGTTGAGGTACTCCGTTACCTTGACATATATGTTGGAGATATTATTATGACCCTAGGTGTCTTAGGGGATCATCTAGTAATTTAGCCATGATTTGTGTTCCCAGTGTGATGATTCTGGCCATCATTCTCGAAAGCATCCCGTGATGCTACTTAGTAATAGGTATTCTGTTCCTGGGTTCTTTAACCCGAGATCCACCCTACTTACTTCATGTTGATAGTAATTGTTAGTTCCTTTAGGATATTAGTAACCTTTGCGATAGTCCTTGAAGTCCGTGGTATCTTCTTCTTCCAGATACCATGAACTACTTATGGCAGAAGTTCCTCGTTGAACTGAAATATCACAACAGTATTATTTTTGACGAGTTCTCCATTATATATTGTGGATCTGCCAGTTCTACCTTTCCGCATGGGTTATCCGGAAGAAATATGTTGAACTTGGTTCGACATACTAATCTATGCATCCACAACTCAGAAAATTATATGTTCCTTTGAGTTGTTCTCTTTAGTTGTCTACTGACCTTCGTCTATCAATTGATAGTCAAGAGTATGCGTGCGTTCGTTTATCGATGCCTATTACTCTTGTGGTCCGTCAAGCCATTCTATCGCAGAATGACTAGGAGAAACAAACTCCAGTACCTCTTCCATATCCAGGATTGGGTCAAAGAAGTTGTGCTCCGCAGATCAAATTGCTAATCCAGCTTTTGTTCTGTTCTACCTTGGAGTATTACCATCTTTATATCGGGATTGTTATAGGAATTGCACACCATCCCATGAACTCTTGGTACAGTGATACTTCTTGCCATCACTGTTCATTCCTCGGCCCTCGTGTTGATGCAACCGGAATACCGACAAATGAATTGTGATGTGTGAAATCAATACTCCCAGCAACCTCGTTGCTTGGTAGTTAAAGGATAATAATTTCATTCTTAGCATGTTGGTTTTTGAATCATCCTTCTAAGACTTATCGTGCTACCTAGTTCTTATTTCGGTGCACCCTTCGATTGATGAGTTAGGATCTTGTCAAGTCCTCACTCATTTGATTATATCGTCTTGCCCTCAAAAGCGAGATTGTTCTCGAGCTTAGTAACATACCGGTGGTTCGTGATTTTCTGAATGTCTTCTCGGAAGTATCACCAGGTCGTCACCTGACCGTTATGTTGAGCCCGTGATCAAGTTGGTTTCTTATGAACCACCTTCTTTCCAAGAATCGGTGTTAGATATCCCTGAGCTAGTTGGTTAAGCTGGACAACAACTTGGAGAGTTGGAAGATAAAAGCTTGTCTGACTTAGTTCGTTCCAAAGGGATATTCTTGTGTAGTGTGTGTCGAAGAAAGATGATATCTTCATCGATTGGTCCCTGTGATCAGTTGTTGGACCTATTGTCTTATCAATCCTTTGATTTGAGTGTGGGCCATCATCAAATTAAATCAGTACCAACGATGCTCGTAATGTTGTCTTATTCGTGGTTGATCCCTCGAGCATACACCATTACATCTTTGGTCTGACCAATGCTATCACCGTGTTCACTTAACTATGGAATTCCTTTTAAAAGGAAACCCGGATGAATTGTTGTTGAGCCCATTGACAACATCCTTATCTCCTCCATGATTTTGTTGAGCATTAAGCTAGTGTTGGAAATTTTTGGAAGCATTTGTTCATGCTGGCTCATGAAGCATATGTTCGGATGTAAGAAGTGACTTCCTCTAGTTCATGTGCATTTGATGCAAGTTGCCGCCGTGATTTTGAGAAAGTTAGTTTTGCTTCCTCTGGAATCATCCCAAATCAGTCATGCACATGTGCGAAGGATTCTGTGGTTTGAAGACTTGCAACCTTCAATCTATATGTACCCATAGCACACCAAGCCACTGACTGATTTGTTCAAGGAGAAGGAGTACCTTCATAATGAGCTAATCCGGACTTATGAAAGAACTTCGATATCCTCGCTGATGGTTCCCAACCAGAACTCGGTAGTGTTTTATTGTAAGACTACCATGTGGGCATGCTTGTCTGGGACAACGTGTTCACATGTTTGTAGCAGAACCAGCTCATGTTTTGGAGCTTGCTATCATAGTTCATCTCCCGAGAATGCCGCAACGTCATCTCGTCGATTTGTGTTGCAAACTTTCATTTTTCTTACTAGACTCGATGAGTCTGGAATATCCTGACACCAACCAGATCTGAATCTCAGGCAGATGTGATGGTTGGAACGTTTCCCAAGAATTATAATATTGGTCTCTCAATAACCGGCAAGGTGGATGTCGTGGCCAACACACCCATCCGGTAGACCTATTATTATAGTATCTTGTTTGAGGAAGTTGGCCACCTCCCCATAAGGATTTCGTAGGATTTACTTCCTAGTTGCCCCTATGGATTCTTGTGTTCCCGAAGTCCGACCTTTTACTTGATGTTTTAGATATCAAACCATATCTATGAATGGGTTATACTAGCACATCAAGGAGAACATTAGAAGCGGAGTGCTAAATGTCTCTCGGTCGATCATCCAGATTTTATTTCCTTGGCCTCGCTAAGGTGTAATCTGAGAAGTGTTATCTTCCTTTGCATCTGCATCATCCATCATCATTCATCGTGGTAGCAAGTTGTGTTGCCAGGATCCTTGACACGGATGTTGGTAAAACCTTGATGAATATGGGAATGCTCAAGTTCTTGAGAGCACGCACCAGCGCTACGTGTTATCATCGGCACTAACTGGGATTGCTCTCAGTTTCCTCGGCAATGCTATGATCTTTTCAAACAGTGAATTCACTCTCTCTTGTTGGGTTCTTCCCCAGTTACCAGAATCATTCCCAGCATTTGCATTCTGTTTCCAGCTTGCACCGCCAATGTGCCATTCTACCATGGGTCTCTTCCATCTCCGGTGATAAGCAAATTCATCCATTACGTTGTCTTCAACAAGGTAATCCACATCATCCAAGTCCGAGTATGCCATTCTACCGACCCCCTCCAAACGATCGCTCGAGAATTGCCTTAGGCTGGCTTAAAGAGTTTCAATGATCTCTGAATCAAAAGTAATTCTTTTTGCCACTTAAGGGGATATCTCTACGAGTCACCTTCCCTAAGGTGTATCGTTATGGTATCATGGCAACTCAACTCCTCGCTACGTGACAATCGTTTACCACCTTCTTAGGTGTGGAATTGTTGTCTACCTAGTGAACCTTCGTCATCCGTTTCTTCCACCCCTCTTGATGTGTATCTCGTGTCTCAACCCGAGAGAGGTTGCTATGTCTCATTCCGTGAGTTAATCCTGAGTTGTTCGACCTTCGAGAAGAACCATTCTTTTAGGATCTTTCCTTTCCTCTTGTTGTCATGTTAGTTGGAGTTCTCAGAGCAAGACATCAAGACAATGATGGTGAATGAATCAACATTCAACTGAAGTGCACCCTGGATCGTGAAGATTATACTAGTTTGCGTTTCCCCTTCACCTTACCCTAAGCTTGAATCTCGAGACGAGATTCTTGTTTAGTGGGGGTGAGTTGTCACATCCCTAGCTTCTGGTAATGCACTAGGCTAGACCTCTTGCTGCATCATGTTTAAATTCAAATGAAATTTGAATTGAGGAATTTTCAAAGCCTCAGAAACCTCTAAAAATAACCAACAATTAAATCTTCTCAAATGTGTCCAAGAAAATGTTCCTGTTATCCTCCGGAAATATTGGCAAGAGGTAAAATCCAAACCAATATTTTTGGTGTCTCAGAAACATTTAATTTGGGCATTTGAATTAAATCAATAATTATTTGAATTGGATTTATATCTACTATTAAATAAATATAGGTCCAATAATTCTGAAATATTTTTGTGGAGCATTGTTTTAATTCTTTTAGCTCCTAAAAATATTGTCAGAAGCAAAATAAATTGAATTGGTTTCAAAACCAAATTCAAAACAAACCTGCAAAATAGAAAACAGTATTAAAAAGGAAAGAGAGAGAGAGAGACTACCTGGGCCACTTACCTGTAGCCGGCCCAGCTGGCCAGCTCCTCCCGCTGGCCCAGCCCACCGCCGCCTCCCTCCCCTGTCGCCTTCCTCCTCTGCCAGGAGGACGGGCACGCGCCCCGGCCACCTCCTCCCTGCTTCGGCCACCTCCTGCCTCCCTGCTTGCCTCCACTACTCCCTGGAGACGCCACGCGGCCCCCACGAACTCTCTCACTCTCCCGTATCTCTCCCTCCGTCCCTATCCCCTCTGCTCTCTCTCTCTCTCACGATCGACCACGAGCACCCGAGAGCACCGACGAGCTCCACCGCGGCCAGTGTCCACCCCTCGCCTCGGCGATGCTTCCAGAGGAACCGCCGCGCCTTCCTCTTCGTCCCCACCAACTCATGTGACGCCGGGAGCCCTGCATCGCCGCCCACGTCGCCGTTCCCCTCCTCGGCCACCGGAACTCGCCGCCGTTCGATTCGCCGGCTCCGGACCATCCCCGGCCTCGTCTCGGCCTCGAATGGATCCGCTGTGAGCCTCCGCTGCCTCTCCTGTGCTCGCCCCCTCCGTTCTCGCCCCCTAGCCCCATCTCCCACCGCGGCCGAGAGCTTCTCGCCGCCGGCCATGGCGTGGCCGTGGCCACAGCCACCGCAGCTCGTTCCCGAGCCCACCATCGTGATCAGCACGATCGCATGAAACCGTAGACACCCACAACGCCTCCTCCCGTGCTCTGTAACGCCACCCCGAGATTGCCCGAGCTCCGGCAGCCGCAAAAGAGCTCGCCGCCGGCAGCTCCGGCCACCCCAGCTGCTGTCACTTGCCTCTTTAGATGCGCCTTCCTCCCAGGAACCCGTAGGAGCAAACCGCACGTCAAATGGTGCTCCGTAGCGAGCGCACGGTGCACCTCCGCTGTCGGCCGTGGTCGTCGCCGGCGACACTCCGGCGACTGCCGACGTGGCACGCCTAATTAGCACTAATGACGCCCTAAACACCCCCCCACAGCCACTGACAGTGGGCCCCGTAGTGGGTCAAAGCCCGGGTCAACGCGGGATTAGCCCCTGTGTCACTGACGTGTGGACCCCACACGTCAGGTTTGACCCGGGGCAGCCCTGTTGACTTGCTGATGCAAGCATGACGCAGTGCTGATGTCATAACTCATTTTCTGGATTTAATTTAATTCTGAAATTCCAGAAAAATGCCTAAAACTTCAATAAATCATAGAAAATTAACCGTAACTCCAAATTAAATAAATTATATATGAAAAATTATCAGAAAAATTCAAGGAATCCATCTGTACCATTTTCATGCATGTTAGAAAAACTTATAGCTGCTGTTTAGCACAAATCAATTAAATGGCATTTGAATAATCACATATGGAGTTTGAATTTGAATCTTGTATTCAAACCAACTTCATTTAATCTGTTGCTAGTTGCATTAGCCCAAAACACATTCATTTTGCCATGTCATGATCATGCATCATATTGTGCATTGCATTGATTGTGTTCCCTTCTGTGTTGCCGGTATTTGTCCCCTCTCGATAGACGTGATACCGATGATGTGATCGTTGACACTGATGAAGACTCAATGTTATCTTCAGAAGTGCCAGGCAAGCAAAACCCCCTTGTTCATTCCGATAAAATCCCACTCTCTCGCTCCTGCTCTCTTTTACTGCATTAGGACAACAACGATTCATCTGTTACTTGCTGCGGTAGCTGAACCCCTTTATCCTCTGCATGACCTGTCATTCCACAGTAAATAGATGAAACCCACTAGCATGAGTAGGAGTTGTTTGAGCCCTGTTGTGCCTACTCATTCTTGCTTGTTTGTCATGCCTGCTACTGCTTAGAGTTGTGTCAGGTCTGATTCATCGGGAATGAATCAGAGGTGTGTGAACATGTCCTACCATTGAGAGCTAAGTGTGTGAACACGATTTGGTAAAGGTAGCGGTGAGAGGCCATGTAGGAGTACATGGTGGGTTGTCTCATTGAAGCCGTCCTTAGGAACTGAGTTCTGTGTTTGTGATCCATGACTCAGCTACTACCATACATTGGGCCCTGAAATATGACCCCGCTCGACTTCTTATTCACCCTAGTCCTCTGTCCAGGAGTTGCAAGTAGTTTCTGGTGTTTGTAGTATGCTGGAGGCCGTGGACAGCGCTGACCGTAGGGGTGGGCTATGATGCGGTAGGCACGTGGCCGGGTATACCGGGCGCCCGTTTGGTGTCACGGAACCCTGTTCACATCGTTTGGGGCTGTGAGCGAAACTCCGGCCGGATCTCCTCATGGATGGAACCCGAATAGGCGATAAACCTGGACTAGAGACTTGAGTGTTTAGGTAGGTCGTGGTCTACACCCACGTCGGCTTTCGCTTGAAGTCTGCCGAGCACATGTCGTGTGCAGACGCTAAGTGGTGGAAACATGTATGAAGAAGTACACCCCTGCAGGGTTATCATCATCTATTCGAATAGCCGTGTCCGCGGAAAAGGACTTCTGGGTTGCTTATATCAGTTCATAGACAAGTGAAAGTGGATACTCTAAAATACGCAAGATAAGCGTGAGTGCTATGGATGGCGTTCTCGTAGGGAGACGGGAGCAGACCCATAGTGGTGTATTGATATGGTGAATATGTGGACTCGTGTGCGCCACCTCAAAAGAGTTACTTGCAGTCGTAGTTCAGGTTAGCCACCGAGTCAAAGCTGGCTTGCTGCAGTTAAACCCCACCATCCCCTTGTTGAAAATGATGCATATGTAGTTAGTTCTGATGTAAGTCTTGCTGGGTACATTTGTACTCACGTTTGCCTATTTTATGTTTTGCAGAGAGACTTCGGTCTCACTAGTAGTTTCGCGTGGACTTCGACGTTTAGCTTGATACCTCAACTACGATCTTGAGCCCTCGGCAGGATCTGATAGATAGTCAGGCTTCTCAGCCTTTTTCATTTATAGATGTCTGTACTCAGACATGATAGCTTCCGCTTGTGCTTTGACTTGTATGCTCTGATTGTTGGGTCATGAGACCCATGTTTGTGATGTCTCGCTCCTCGGAGCCTATTGAATAAACTACTTGATTTGTAGAGTCATGTTGTGATGCCATGTTGTATTTGCACATATCGAGCATATTGTGTGTATGTTATTGAAATGCTTGGTATGTGTGGGATCTGACCATCTAGTTGTTTATCTTTAGTAGCCTCTCTTACCGGGAAATGTCTCCTAGTGTTTCCACTGAGCCATGGTAGCTTGCTACTGCTCCGGAACACTTAGGCTGGCCGGCATGTGTCCTTCTTCGTTCCTGTGTCTGTCCCTTCGGGGAAATGTCACGCGATGAATACCGGAGTCCTGTTAGCCCGCTACAGCCCGGTTCACCGGAGTCCTGCTAGCCCAGTGCTACAGCCTGGATTCACTCGCTGATGACCGACACGTTCGATGCTGGGTCATGGATGCCTGTCCCTGTAAGTCTGTGCCACTTTGGGTTTACGACTAGTCATGTCAGCCCGGGGTCCTTATCATATGGATGCTAGCGACACTATCATATACGTGAGCCAAAAGGCGCAAACGGTCCCGGGCAAAGGTAAGGCGACACCCGTGGGGATACCGTGCGTGAGGCCGCAAAGTGATATGAGGTGCTACAGGCTAGATCGATGTGACATCGAGTCGGGGTCCTGACATTTTCTGTGCAGCAATGAGGATAATCCTCAGGTTACGGACCCAGTCCGTGTAATTGCTACCATCATCTTTCAACTTTGCTTTCTCAAGGAACGCATTAAAATTTAACGGAACAACAGCACGAGCCATCTATCTTCAAACAAACATAGACAATCAAAATACTATCAGGTACTAAGTTCATGATAAATTTAAGTTCAATTAATCATATTACTTAAGAACTCCCACTTAGACGGACATCTCTCTAGTCATCTAAGTGATCACGTGATCCAAATCAACTAAACCATGTCCGATCATCACGTGAGATGGAGTAGTTTCAATGGTGAACATCACTATGTTGATCATATCTACTATATGATTCACGTTCGACCTTTCAGTCTCCGTTTTCCGAGGCCATATCTGTATATGCTAGGCTCGTCAAGTATGACCTGAGTATTCCGCGTGTGCAACTGTTTTGCACCCGTTGTATTTGAACGTAGAGCCTATCACACCCGATCATCACGTGGTGTCTCAGCACGAAGAACTTTCGCAATGGTGCATACTCAGGGAGAACACTTCTTGATTATTAAGTGAGAGATCATCTTAAAATGCTACCGTTAATCAAAGCAAGATAAGATGCATAAAGGATAAACATCACATGCAATCAATATAAGTGATATGATATGGCCATCATCATCTTGTGCTTGTGATCTCCATCTTCGAAGCACCGTCATGATCACCATCGTCACCGGCGCGACACCTTGATCTCCATCGTAGCATCGTTGTCGTTATGCCATCTATTGCTTCTACGACTATCGCTACCGCTTAGTGATAAAGTAAAGCAATTACAGGGCGTTTGCATTTCATACAATAAAGCGACAACCATATAGCTCCTGCCAGTTGTCGATAACTTCGGTTACAAAACATGATCATCTCATATAATAAAATATAGCATCACGTCTTGATCATATCACATCACAACATGCCCTGCAAAAACAAGTTAGACGTCCTCTACTTTGTTGTTGCAAATTTTACGTGGCTGCTACGGGCTTAGCAAGAACCGTTCTTACCTACGCATCAAAACCACAAAGATAGTTTGTCAAGTTGGTGCTGTTTTAACCTTCGCAAGGACCGGGCGTAGCCACACTCGGTTCAACTAAAGTGAGAGAGACAGACACCCGCCGGTCAACTTTAAGCAACGAGTGCTCGTAGCGGTGAAACCAGTCTCACGTAAGCGTACGCGTAATGTCGGTCCGGGCCGCTTCATCTCACAATGCCGCCAAACCAAAGTATGACATGCTGGTAAGCAGTATGACTTATATCGCCCACAACTCACTTGTGTTTTACTCGTGCATATAACATCAACGCATAAAACCAAGGCTCGGATGCCACTGTTGGGGAACGTAGTAATTTCAAAAAATTTCCTACGCACACGCAAGATCATGGTGATGGCATAGCAACGAGAGGGGAGAGTGTTGTCCACGTACCCTGGTAGACCGTAAGCGGAAGCGTTAGCACAACGCGGTTGATGTAGTCGTACGTCTTCACGATCCGACCGATCCAAGTACCGAACGTACGGCACCTCCGAGTTCAGCACACGTTCAGCTCGATGACGATCCCCGGGCTCCGATCCAGCAAAGCTTCGGGGATGAGTTCCGTCAGCACGACGGCGTGGTGACGATGATGATGTTCTACCGGTGCAGGGCTTCGCCTAAGCTTCGCGACGATATGACCGAGGTGGAATATGGTGGAGGGGGGCACCGCACACGGCTAAGGAACGATCCGTATATCAACTTGTGTGTCTAGGGTGCCCCCCGCCCCCGTATATAAAGGAGCCAGGGGGGAGGAGGCGGCCGGCCAAGGAGGGCGCGCCAAGGGGGGAGTCCTACTCCCACCGGGAGTAGGACTCCCTTCTTTCCTAGTTGGAATAGGAAAAGGGGGGGAAGAGGAGGAAGAGGGGAAGGAAAGGGGGGTGCGCCGCCCCCCTTCCCTTGTCCTATTCGGACTAGGAGGGGGAGGGGCGCGCGGCCCCCTCTTGGCTCCTTCTCTCTTCTCCCTCGTGGCCCATGTAGGCCCATTAACCCCCCGGGGGGTTCCGGTAACCTCCCGGTACTCCGGTAAAATGCCGATTTCACCCGGAACCATTCCGATGTCCAAACATAGGCTTCCAATATATCAATCTTTATGTCTCGACCATTCCGAGACTCCTCGTCATGTCCGTGATCACATCCGGGACTCTGAACAAACTTTGGTACATCAAAACTTGTAAACTCATAATAAAACTGTCATCGAAACGTTAAGCATGCGGACCCTACGGGTTCGAGAACTATGTAGACATGACCTAAAACCATTCTCGGTCAATAACCAATAGCGGGACCTGGATGCCCATATTGGTTCCTACATATTCTACGAAGATCTTTATCGGTCAAACCGCATAACAACATACGTTGTTCCCTTTGTCATCGGTATGTTACTTGCCCGAGATTTGATCGTCGGTATCCAATACCTAGTTCAATCTCGTTACCGGCAAGTCTCTTTACTCGTTCTGTAATATGTCATCTCATAACTAACTTATTAGCTATAATGCTTGCAAGGCTTAAGTGATGAGTATTACCGAGAGGGCCCAGAGATACCTCTCCGACAATCGGAGTGACAAAACCTAATCTCGAAATATGCCAACTCAACATGTACCTTCGGAGACACCTGTAGTACTCCTTTATAATCACCCAGTTACGTTGTGATGTTTGGTAGTACCCGAAGTGTTCTTCCGGTAAACGGGAGTTGCATATTTCTCATAGTTGCAGGAACATGTATAAGTCGTGAAGAAAGCAATAGCAATACTAAACGATCAAGTGCTAAGCTAATGGGATGGGTCATGTCAATCACATCATTCTTCTAATGATGTGATCCCATTAATCAAATGACAACACATGTCTATGGTTAGGAAACATAACCATCTTTGATTAATGAGCTAGTCAAGTAGAGGTATACTAGTGACTATATGTTTGTCTATGTATTCACACATGTATCATGTTTCCGGTTAATACAATTCTAGCATGAATGATAAACATTTATCATGATATGAGGAAATAAATAATAACTTTATTATTGCCTCTATGGCATATTTCCTTCAGATCCTGCCACGATGCTTTGTTTAGAACTGCACCAACTTACAGCTCCACCGTTGTCGGGGGAAACTGATCCACGAACACCTATGGAACCGGAGCCCCTTTCGGTTCGGTGGGGGGCGGAGATCGCACGAAGAGCAGATCGAGGCGGAGCACACGAGCAGTTTACCCAGCTTCGGAGCTCTCTAGACAGATAACACTCCTACTGCTGCTTGTCTGATTCTATTATGTTCTTGCTCTAGAGCGAGCTAAGTGTTTTTCTGGCTTATGAAAGAGTCGAACCCCCCCTACGTTGCGCATGGGACTCCTTTTATACGTTAAAGGGGTCACCGACAGGTGGCAACGCAGAGAAGGGTACAAATGTAAAAAGTGAGGTGGTTGGTACAGTCACTTGTACAGTGTTTCCTACCTAACCCTGACGGCAGGGGACAAGGGCATTAAATGCCCGTCTGCGTCGCCCAAACAGTGCAGGAAAAGTACCGCCAGGGACGCCTCCGTTCGCCACGATGGTGATCATGTCAGCGTCGCATGCCACTGTGCACCCCTGGCTGCACAGCCTCCCGCCACGCGTGCCTGGAAAAGCCCTCAGGGCGACATGTTGGTGGATGCGCTGGAGCACGGGCGCAGAGTGGCCGCCTGCCGCGGGAAGCGCCTTGCCGCGGCCGTTGTCTTGTCGGGCCCGAAAGCTTGTCGCTCACCGAGCCTTGAGGTGCCTTGGTTGGCCTTCCCGGCAAGCTCCTCTTGCCGGGGCCTGGTCTCTTGAGCTTAAATACCTTGTTCTTGAAGGGCTCCAAAGGAGCCAAGGAGGATCCTGGCAGTCACCCGGCAAGCCCTTGCCGTGGGGCGCTGCAACTGCCCGTGCACAAGTTCGGGGTACTAGGGTACCCCTATTCTAGTACACCGATAGGAGCCCCCGGGCCTGGGCCATACACGGTGCCGAGCACTGTTGGGCCAGGCCCAAAACAGGGCACGGGCACACTCGGCCTGGATTTTGCCGTTACTCACCCCGTATCCACCGCGCCCTCCCTAACGGCACGCGTCGAACGCGGTGTCGTGGGAGAGATCGTGGGTGGATTCTTTATTCGGAAGGGCGAAACGTCCGCCCTGTCCCTCTTTATAAGCAGGGGAAATAGGGGCAGTTTCCCCACTTCGCCGTTCGTTGCTCCAAGTCCAGAAATCTCCGCCGCTCCCCCCCTCCTCCTCAGAGCCGAAAGAGAGCAGTGTTCCGTCCCCCGTCGCCACCAGCACCACCACACCGCCGATCTCCCCTGCCACTTCCGCCATGGCTCCAAAAGCCGACAAGGGGAAGGGTGTGAAATCGGCCGAGGCGCAGCGGCTCGCGGCGCTGCGGAAGGAGCGGGCCATCTTCCCCCCTCAGCTCGGCGCCAAGGAGCTGAGGGAATACTACTACCTTTTCTGGTCGACGGAGACTCGTGCGCACCCGCGCACGAGGGTACTCCCGGCCACCGCATCGGAGCTGGATCCAACCGGATACCCGTTCTTCGCGCTTTTCTTCTACTACAGGCTCTGTCTGCCCTTCTCGGAGTTCTTCTGTGATATCATGAACACGTACGGCCTCCGCCTCCTAGACTTCACCCCCAACGCCGTCCTTACGATGGGAGTTTTCGCACATTTGTGCTAAAACTTTGTCAGAGTCCACCTCAATGTAGCCCTTTTCCGCCATTTCTTCATGCCTCGGGTCGAGAGAGGAGAGCCGCTTGCCGGAGGGATCGCCTGGATCTCGAGAGTCGGCAAGAAGGAGGCGTATCTGGAGGGTGAGCTTCGCAGCAAATGGGAGGAGTGGAGAGCGGAGTGGTGTTGGATTGTTGAGGAGAACCCGCAGCCGTTCACCACTGTGCGCCAAGCCCCAATAGTACGCGGCAACGATTGGAGCAACGTGGCCCCGGAAGATGACAGGCTGAGGATCGCCGTCACCAGAATCCTCCGCCTTAGGCTTGCCGGGATCACTGTAGGCGCTGTCGGTGCAGACTTCCTTCGCCGCCGCATCGCCCCCCTGCAGGAGAGAGGGAGGCCTGCCTGGGAGTTCAAGAACTCGGCGAACATCATGAGGCTGCGCCCGGGCCTCAACTTCAATTTCACCGTCTTGGAGCTGGATGTAATGCTCCTGGAGCTCTTCAAACGCGAACCCCAGCACCCGTTCCTGTTGCCGAGGAGCGTTGTTCTGCTGTGCAACAATTGGTCGCTTGACCGGATCCGCACGATGATGCCGTTGTGCGACTCTCACGGAATCACCCCAACTTGGCAAGAGCCGGCGGATGACGTCGTGCGGGCGTTCTTCGATAGCTTGGAGGAAGTGCCGATCCGCGCCGATGAGCAGAGGAGCCTCACCCGTGACACCACCGACGAGGAGCTGCAGCGCATCGCCACTAGGGCGGAAGAGGCTACGGCAGCAGCTGCCGCGGGCGAGTTCGGGTTCACCGAGGCGGAGGCAGAGGCAGCAGAGGCGGCAAGCCTTGCCGAGCGCGAGGAGTTCGCCGGCGAGGAAGATCTTGCCGACCCTGAAGCCGAGCCGAGCGAGCCCGGCGAGGAAGAGCCAGAGCCTTTAGACAGCCTGCCGCAAGTGGAGCCCCCGGCTGCACCAAGAAGGCGTCTCCGCAGGACCGGTGACGCAGAGGGGCGCCAGACGGGGCAACAGCCGCCGAGCCGCGTGACACGCTCCACCGCGGCAAGCACCGTCGCCGCGGGAGCGCCTCCCGCTGCTGCGACAACTGGAGCGGGTCCTTCCCGGTCCACCGCTGCTGCTCCCGCCAAGCGGACAAGGGAGCCCACTCCTCCGCCTCGTCGCACCGGAGGCGAGCCGGACTTCAACCTCTCCGCGCTCAGCTCCGATGACGAAGAAGAAGAGTAAGCTTTTCTTGCTGTCTTCGTAGTTCTTCAATTCTTGTTGTTCTTCAATCTTGTTCCTGACTTGCTTCGATCTGAACTTATTCCTTTTTAGGACGCTGGCTCAAAGAGCGGCGAAGAGAGCCAAGGCCGCGGTGATCGTCATCAAAGACGATCCTACCGTGTCAGCAGGGGGCGTGCCTGAGCCCACCTTGCCGGACCTGGCCACTATTCCGCAGAGCAGCCCCCAGCGTAAGTTTATAATTTACTCCCGCCGTCAGGTGCGCATGGTTGCTCTTTTCTCTTGCTGATATCTTGATTGTTGGACTTGTGCAGGAGCAGAGGAGCCTCACCAGGAGGGCCCGGAAGCCGTCCCCGAAGCGCCGTCTACTTTGACTATGCCGCCACGGGTGGAATCCCCGGCAAGGGAGCGCTCTCCGGCAAGGGAGAACTCTCCGGCAAGGGCTGGTTCTCCGGCAAGGGAAGACGTCAGCGATCCTCCGGCGGCTGAGACCGTGACCGCAGATCCCATCACAGGTAATCCGCTTGCCTAAAAACTTGCCCTTGGATTTTTGTTCTTCTGACTTTATTTTGCATATTTGCTTGACTCCTCTCCATTCTTCTCCCTTCTTCGTTCCTCAGATCCATCTGCTGTGGAGCCAATGGAGACTGAGGGCGCCGGCGAGGAAGGCGCGCGTGGCAGCAACGTCGACACCAGCGCTAACGAAGAAGGGGCCGGTGCTGATGAACCCGCCGGCGAGGAGGCCGCCAAGGCTACTGGCACAGAAGCTGGCGAGGGGTCGGGCGATCACACTGACGGCCCTGAGGCCGCAGGAGCGCCAGGCGCTGCACCGACCGCCGATCCCTCCGCCGCCGCTGCGGAGCCAGGCTCCGAAGAGCCTCAGCCCGGTGCCTACTTGAAGGCCGGCAACGACATCTTCATCAAGCTCCCCTGGGCGTCGAGCTCCAGGGCGCCGGTCGAAGGAGAGACTTTCGATGAGGAGCTGCTCGCCTCCGCTGGGCTGTCCTTAGTCGACACGCCAAGCAGCAGTGGTGAGCCTGAGGAGGAGCAGCTGCTGCAGAAGCTGCTGTCACTCTACCGCGCCCGATAAGCCAAGCTGGCTTCCCGGGAATCACTTGTCGCAAAGGTGGGAGTGGATATGGAGAAGCACGCAGAGGAGCTCCGGAGCATCAACCAGGAAGCTCTCCGGTCCCTGGCACAGGAGCGGGAGAGACTCGCAGAGGAGCGTACGGCCTTCCTTCTTGGGAAGGCCGAAGTTGAGGAGGAACAAAGGCTCGCTGCCGAGAAGCAGTCCGCGCGAGAAGGCGAGTTGGTGCAGCGGAAGGCCTATCTTGACAGCTACGAGGAGGAGCTCGTCGCGCGCGAGGAAAAACTTGGCGGGACTCTCAAGGAAGCAAGGGATGCTGCCGCAACTGCAGAGGCCGCCAAGAAGGAGCTGGAGGCGAGGGTGGCGCAGCTGGAGGCGAACATCCAGAAGAGCGGCGAGGAGCTTGCCGCGCTCCAGCGCGAGCGCGAGAAGGATGATGCTGCTCATGGTGAGCTGCAGGGTCTTCTCACTGAGAGGAGCAGGGAGCTCAGCGCCGCCAAGGACTCCAACGCGGATCTCGGGCTGAAGCTGACCACGCTAACTCAGACGCTGGACGACGCCAAGGAGCGGGAGAAGACTTTGTCGGAGAAGGTCAAGGCCGACGAGGCGCTGCTGGCAAGCATCGCCGTCACCCAGAATGCATTCAAGGAGACTGTGGAGCACTGGACCGAGGGTCTGGTGAACATCGCCGCAGTCATCGACGGGGAGCTGGCGCAGCTGGGGATGGAAGACCTCGGGTACTCTTCCGACGAGCATCTACAACCCAGCGCCAAGCTCAGCCTATTCTTCAAGGGCGTGGCGACAGCTCTCCAGTGGCTTCGGGAGAAAATCCCAAAGCAGTTGGCCGACGAGTCGCGCAAGATTTGTGCCGGCGCTCTTCAGAAGGTGCTGATGAAGGTGGCCTTTCGCAACCCAGGCCTCAACTTCACCAACGTCCTCAAGTCCCTGCCGCCGGATGCTGACGTGGAAGCGCTCAAGGCCCTTGTCGCACCCATTGTGGACAAGGTGAGCGGGATCAAGAGGGTCGAGGGTGATCGTGTAGACTAGGCCGCCCGTTTTATCTTGTTTTCCCTTGTCGCTGCTAATCATGTTATGAAAACAGTCTGTTAGAGCTGCGACAAGTTATCTTGTAATATAACTTTATCTTGGATATCAATTGCTATGTTACTTCCTTTACTAGATCCTTTGCTTTGTATGTTTTTACCCTACGCTTTTAGGGAACTTGCCGGCGCAGGCACCCGAGCCGCGAGCGCTGAGTGCAGGACTTCAGCAGCCTGCTGGCGGTGCCGCCTCCGACAAGAAACCTTGTCGTGACTAGTTGCAGCACACTTAAGTTGTTGAGCGGGCTCGAAACAAAGTAAGGGCGCAACTAGCTACGAGTTGGTTCCTCCGCGCACAGGTTTTCCATACAAAGCACGGTCGTTCGAGGAAAATAACTTAAAAATTAAAAACTAATTGCTCAGACTTTGGCAACTTAGCTTTTTTGTCGTTTGCTTCCCGGCAAGGCAAATGCAAGGCAAATCTTCCTTGAACGATGCCTGGTCCATACCATCATCTTCTCCTCCCCCCCAGCAAACTTGTGTGCGAGGAAGCCTTCTTTTCCTTTGTTTGAGAAAAAGAAAGAAGAGAAAATATAGATATGGAGCCTTTCGGCTCGTTATTGCTTACCGGGTGTGGGTGCTGCACAAAATGTCAGGTAAAGCATGCAAATGTAAAGCAAAAAGCATGAAGCTGACAAGGTGTGCGAAGCACATGAGTTTTACTTATGCACGGGATCTGCGCCCGGCTTTGTACAAAGGATTACATGCAACAGCGGCAAGACTTGTACAAAAGGTGGTTGTCGGAACAGGTTCCGGCAACCGCGCCCTACGGGTAAAACTTATGAAGATGCTCAATGTTCCAGGAGTTGCTCACCGGAATACCATCTTCGGTCTCAAGGCGGACAGCGCCAGGCCTAGTGACTCGTTTCACCCGGTAAGGGCCTTCCCACTTCGGCGTCAACTTGTTGGAATTCTTGGCGGATTGAACACGCCGAAGAACAAGGTCGCCTTCCTCGAAGCTTCTGGCATTAACTTTGCGGCTATGGTAGCGGCGCAAAGCTTGCTGGTATCGAGCAGCTCGTACAGCAGCCTGAAGACGATCCTCCTCAAGGAGCAGCGCGTCATCTTGTCGCAGTTGCTCTTGCTCAAGCTCATCGTAAGCGAGCACTCGAGGTGACCCGTATACGAGTTCTGTGGGGAGAACTGCCTCTGCTCCATAGACCAGAGCGAAAGGTGTCTGTCCAGTGGCTCGATTTGGCGTTGTTCTGATCGACCAAAGAGCCACCGGCAGCTCCTCGATCCAGTTTCTTCCGCACTTGTGTAGCCTGTCGAAAGTCCTGGTCTTGAGCCTGCGCAACACTTCAGCATTTGTCCTCTCCGCTTGACCGTTGCTTCTCGGATGAGCAACAGAAGCGAAGCAGACCTTGGCGCCAAGGTCTTGGACGTATTGCATGAAGGTGCGGCTCGTGAATTGCGTGCCGTTGTCGGTGATGATCCTGTTAGGGATCCCGAAACGGCAAACAATCGACCTGAAGAACTTGACTGCTGACTGTGCTGTCACCTTCCTCACTGGTTCCACTTCCGGCCACTTTATGAACTTGTTGATTGCAACGTACAAGTATTCAAAGCCCCCGACAGCTCGGGGGAAGGGGCCGAGGATATCGAGCCCCCAGACCGAAAATGGCCAGGATAAAGGGATCGTCTGGAGAGCTTGAGCTGGTTGGTGAATCTTCTTGGAATGGAACTGGCACACTTCACACTTGGTTACTTGTGCAGTTGCATCCTGGAGGGCTGTCGGCCAAAAGAAACCTTGCCAGAAAGCTTTGCCGGCAAGTGCTCTTGTGCCAATGTGGTGACCACATATGCCTCCATGTATCTCTGCCAACAGCTTTTGTCCGTCTTCCCGGCAAATACACTTCAATTTCACGCTGTTGAGTCTTCTTCTGTACAGTATGTTGTCAACAAACTGGTACATACTTGACTGTCGGGCTACCTTTTCCGCTTCTTCTTGTTCTTCGGGAAGTTCTCCTGTCTAAAGGAAACGGACAATTTGCTGTGCCCATGCTGGAGCTTGTGGCTCGATAACAAGGACTAAAGGCACATCTGCTGCTGCGGGAACATCTGCTTCTACAGCGAGAACCTGCGGCTCAGCCGGAGCTTGATGTCCCCCGGCAAGCTTGCCGGAGCAAAACTTGTCGGGAGCGTCTGCTTCGACGGAACAAGCACTAAGACTTGCCGGAGCAGACTGCTCCTCAGCATCCTTGGCGTTGATCTTGGTGACCTTCTTGGCGGCGGCTTCGGGAAGCTCTGCCGGAAAGTAGTCACCGGAAATCAACTTTCTCTTCTTGCTCTGTCCAGTTGATGGTGTCACGGATGGTTGAGTCAGCTTGAGCACAAAGATCCCTGGCTCCACAGGTAACTTTAGTGCAGCGCACTTCGACATGCCATCAGCAATGTCATTCTGAGCTCTTGGAACATGTTCCATCTGTAGGCCGTCAAAGTGCTCTTCTAGCTTCCTAACTTCATCAACATAAGCTTCCATCAACGGACTCTGATAATTCTTGTTCACTTGGCGAACGACAAGTTGTGAGTCACCCCGGACAATGAGCTTCTTGATCCCAAGGTCTGCTGCGATCCTGAGACCGGCAGGCAAACCTTCATACTCCGCAGTATTGTTTGTTGCTTGCTCCTTGGGAAAGTGCATCTGGACTACGTACTTGAGGTGCTCTCCGGTGGGCGCGACAAGCAGCATGCCCGCACCGGAGCCTTGCAGCGAAAAGGCACCATCAAAGTACATCAGCCGCTCTTTGCTCGCCTCCTTGACGGGGATGCTCGTCTCTGGAATCTCCTCATCTGGTGTTGGCGTCCACTCTGCTATGAACTCTGCCAATGCTCTGCTTTGGATAGTTGAAGTGTTTTCAAACTTGAGGCCAAAGCTTGACAGTTCCAGTGCCCACTCGACAATCCTGCCTGTTGCTTCCGGATTTTGCAGTATCCTCTTCAGCGGAAAACGAGTGACGACTGTGATCTCATGTGCTTGGAAGCAATGGCGCAGCTTTCTCGAGGCCATGAGAAGGCCGAAAAGCAATTTCTGCACACCAGAGTACCTTGACCTAGCCCCCTGCAAAAGGGAACTGACAAAGTAAACTGGGCGCTGCACCATTCTCTTCTGCACCTCCTTATGTGTCTGCGCAGATCCATCTTTGTCGGGAACGAAGATTGCCGGACTATAGCTTGTCGGACCAGAGCTTGTCGGCAAAGCCCTCTGCTTGTCGCTGGATGCATCTGCCGTGGTTGCGGGCTCATCATCTGCCTCCCTCTCCGCCACTAACGCAGCACTAACCACTTGATTAGTTGCCGCTATATACAGCAGCAACTTCTCTTGTGGCCTAGGTGCGACAAGTGTTGGAGCGGAGGACAGGTATCTCTTCAAGTCCTGCAGCGCAGCCTCCGCTTTCGGAGTCCATTTCATTGGACCTGCCTTCTTCAAAATTTTGAAGAATGGCAGGGCGCGCTCAGCAGATCTAGAGATAAACCTGCTGAGAGCAGCCATGCAACCGGCAAGTCTTCGCACATCCTTGACGCGCTTTGGTGCTTCAATCTGCTCGATGGCCTTGATCTTGTCGGGATTTGCTTCACTTCCCCTCTGAGACACGAAGAACCCGAGAAGCTTGCCGGAGGGGACTCCAAACACACACTTCTCGGGGTTCAGCTTGAGGTTGATCTTGCGCAAATTTGCAAATGTCTCATCTAAATCTTGAATCAGGATTGCCCTGTCCTTGCTCTTGACCACTATGTCATCCATGTAAGCTTCCACATTTCTGTGTATTTGTGGCTCAAAAGCGTGATGGACTACCCTTGCAAATGTTGAACCAGCGTTCTTCAAACCAAAGGGCATCCGTACAAAGCAGTATGTGCCACATGGGGTAATGAACGCGGTTTTCTCCTCATCCTCTTCTGCCATGAAGATCTGATGGTATCCTGAGTATGCATCAAGAAATGAAAGCAAGTCACATCCGGCTGTGGAGTCAACAATCTGGTCGATGCGTGGCAAGGGAAATGGGTCTTTGGGACAAGCTTTATTGACATCGGTGAAATCGATACAAAGCCTCCATTTCCCATTGGCCTTGCGCACGACAACAGGATTGGCCAACCACGTAGGATGGAGCACTCCTCTGACAAGGCCTGCTGCTTCCAACTTCTTGATCTCTTCTGCTATGAACTCTTGGCACTCCACTGCCTACTTCCTAACTCTCTGCTTAACGGGCTGCGCATGAGGACAGATGGCGAGGTGGTGCTCAATTACTTCCCTGGGAACACCGGGGATGTCAGACGGTTGCCACGCAAACACGTCAACATTCGCCCGTAGGAAAGCAACAAGCGCGCTTTCCTATTTAGGATCAAGCGTGGCACTGATGGTGAAGGTACCACTAGTGCTGTCCTCCTTGGCGGACACCTTCTTGGTCTCTGGTGGAGCTGCCATTGCCTTCTTACACTTGCCGGTGGAGCTCGATGGTGCGTCCTCGACGGTAGCGCAGCACTCCGAAGAGGTGCGCTTGCCGGAGTGGGTATCAGAACTCCTGCCGGACTTAGTCTTCTTCTTCCCCCCGGGAGCTTCAGCGGCAAGTGACTTGCGATCAGCGGCGACTGCTGCTTCCCGGTAGATCTTGTCAGCGCAGATAAGGGCATCTTTCTTGTCGCCAGGGACAGAGATGACACTTATCGGGCCTGGCATCTTCAGAACATTGTAGGCATAGTGAGAGGCTGCCATGAACTTGGCGAGCGCTGGACGGCCAAGTATCCCATTGTAGGGCAATGGAAAATTAGCAATGTCAAAAGTGACCCTCTCAGTCCTGAAGTTCAGCTCGCTGCCAAATGTTACCGGCAACGTGATCTTTCCCTTCGGCTTGCTCCTTCCCGGGTTGATTCCTTGGAATGTGCCGGTCTCTTCGAGCTCGCTGTCAGGGATCTGGAGTTTCTGGAGCACCGCGGAGGAGATCAGGTTCAGGCCGACCCCGCCGTCAACTAACATCTTGGTGACCTTGAGGTTGCAGATAGTTGGTGAAACCAACATCGGCAAGCACCCGACCGCAGTTATGCGATCAGGGTGGTCCTCAATATCAAAGATGATAGGCGTGCTGGACCATTTCAGAGGCTTGCGTGACTCAACGGGTGGTTCTGCTGCATTGACTTCCCGCACCCACTGCTTGAGCTGGCGGTGCGAAGTATGCAGAGAAGCACCACCGTCAACGCATAGGACCTCTGTGACCTTCTGGAACTCCTGCTCGTCGGTCTCGTCATCATCCGTGTCTTCGTCGTCGTCGTCTTCATCCTTGTCGCGGCCGAGAAGAGGCCTGTCTCCTTGCCGCTGCTTGGCCTTGCCGCGGCGTCCTCCCCGGCCGGGACGCTTCTTGCCGGATCCTCCAGCACCCTCTTGGGCCCTCTCCTTGTCGCACCGCTCGTATTCAGCTTTCTGCTGCTCAACAAGCTGCTCGACTTTCTTGCAGCTCTGGAGATCATGACCCTTGGTGCGATGGATCTTGCAGTACTGCTTGTTGGTGCCTTCCTGCTTGTCGGCAGCCTCCACAGCCTCTGCGGCAGTCTCCTTGCCGGAGCTACCAGTTTTGGCTTTGTTGGCGCCACCTCCGTTGCCGGACTGCTCGACGATTAGCACCTCTTTACCTTTCTTCCTTCGGTTATTCCGCCGCCGGTTCTTCCTTGTCGGGGCGGTATCCTCACTGTCAGATCCTCCTGCTCCTATATTCTCTCTGGGGAGTCTCCTTCCTTCCTCAGCACGTGCACACTTGTCGGCCAGGGCATATAGCTCACTGACGTCCCTGATCTTGCACATCGCCATCTCCTCCCGCATCCTGCGGTTTCGCATGTTCTGATGGAACGCGCTGATTACCGCGGCAGGGTGGATGTCTGGGATGTTGTGCTGTACGTTGCTGAATCTCTGTATGTACTTGCGCAGGGATTCTCCTTCCTTCTTGGCGAGCAGGTGAAGGTCACTCTCTTGGCCAGGAGGTTTGTGGCCGCCTGTGAAGGCGCCGACAAACTGATGGCACAGGTCAGCCCAGGAGGATATGGAGTTGTCCGGCAAGTGCATGAGCTAGGATCTGACGTTGGGTTTGAGCACCAGCGGGAAGTAGTTGGCAAGGATCTTGTCGTCTCGCCCCCCGGCAGCCTGCACCGCGATGGTGTAGATGCTGAGGAACTCCGACGGGTGTGTCTTGCCGTCGTACTTCCCCGGCACATCCGGCTTGAAGTTCTTCGTGCTGGGCCACTGGACCTGCCGCAGCTCACGAGTGAACGCAGGGCAACCTACCGCGTACGGCAAGTCGCCTGGTTCTCCGGGCGCGTGCATGTCAACAGAGGGCCCAGCGCGCTTGTCGGATTGACGCCGCGCTTCTCTTCGGCGCTCGATGCGAGTACGAGCGTCTTCTTGTTGTCGTTCGTGAAGAACTTGGCGCTGATCGCGACGAGCTCGTGGATCTGACGATGCGGTGGAGTCGCTGTCGAGGTGGATCCGGCGAGTCAGCGATCTTGGCCTTCGGGGTGGAGAGTGCACGGTGGTTGCACCATCACCAGTTTTGTCGTCGTCGGCTCGCGCCTGGCAACCCTGCCACGGCAGCGACGCGCTCGGCTGCCGTGGAGTGTCGCCGTTGGCGAAGCCGATGAGACTCTGAATGGTGGCCCTCCATTGGTCGAGCTTGTCTTTCGTAGGAGGATAATCCAGGAGCAGCTGAGCTCGCGCTAAAGCTTCTGCTGGAGTGGTGGGCGGTAGTGGCGAGCGGTGCGAGGAGCGGGATGTGCTCGGACTTCTAACTATGTTAGAAGGAGCAGTACCCCGTCCAGGCGATCGTACTTCACTCGTGCCAGCATGTTGGCGTGCGTGCTGGTCTTGAGCGTCTCGAGACCCACCAGGTTGATCTTGGTCCAACAAGCGTATGGTACTGCGAATACCATGACGCTGTCGGTCTTGCGTCTCCTGAGAGGGACGCGGCGGATGCAAAGACGCCAACATTTGTGCAGCCTTGTCCTTGGACCTGGCATCACCGTGAGCATCCTCGCCGATGTCTGTTCTTCCACCAGCGTCAACCTCACCACCCGTTTGCTCCGGTGGCGGTGAGATCGACGCGGACGGAGCAGCTGCCTCCGAAGCCTTCTTCTTCGGTGGCATGCTGATGAAAAAAATGAAGATCTAGCTCGTGTGAACGCCGGATCAGGTCCACGCAATCTTGACGCACCCCCTACCTGGCGCGCCAAAGATGTCGGGGGAAACTGATCCACGAACACCTATGGGACCGGAGCCCCTTTCGGTTCGGCGGGGGGCGGAGATCGCACAAAGAGCAGATCGAGGCGGAGCACACGAGCAATTTACCCAGCTTCGGAGCTCTCCGGAGAGATAACACTCCTACTGCTGCTTGTCTGATTCTATTATGTTCTTGCTCTAGAGCGAGCTAAGTGTTTTTCTGGCTTATGAAAGAGTCGAACCCCCCTACGTTGCGCATGGGCCTCCTTTTATACGTTAAAGGGGTCACCGACAGGTGGCAACGCAGATAAGGGTACAAATGTAAAAAGTGAGGTGGTTGGTACAGTCACTTGTACAGTGTTTCCTACCTAACCCTGACGGCAGGGGACAAGGGCATTAAATGCCCGTCTGCGTCGCCCAAACAGTGCAGGAAAAGTACCGCCAGGGACGCCTCCGTTCGCCACGATGGCGATCTTGTCAGCGTCGCATGCCACTGTGCACCCCTGGCTGCACAGCCTCCCGCCATGCGTGCCTGGAAAAACCCTCAGGGCGGCACGTTGGTGGATGCGCTGGAGCGCGGGCGCAGAGTGGCCGCCTACCGCGGCAAGCGCCTTGCCGCGGCCGTTGTCTTGTCGGGCCCAGAAGCTTGTCGCTCGCCGAGCCTTGAGGTGCCTTGGTTGGCCTTCCCGGCAAGCTCCTCTTGTCGGGGCCTTGTCTCTTGAGCTTAAATACCTTGTTCTTGAAGGGCTCCAAAGGAGCCAAGGAGGATCCTGGCAGTCACCCGGCAAGCCCTTGTCGCGGGGCGCTGCAACTGCCCGTGCACAAGTTCGGGGTACTAGGGTACCCCTATTCTAGTACACCGACAACCGTTTAATAAAAACACGTATCCGGTTTGCGATTTAGAATCGTCCGGATCAGTGTCAAAGCTTGCATCGACGTAACCATTTACAACTAGCTCTTTGTCACCTCCATATACGAGAAACATATCCTTAGTCCTTTTCAGGTATTTCAGGATGTTCTTGACCGCTGTGCAGTGATCCATTCCTAGATTAGTTTGGTACCTTCCTGCCAAGCTTATTGCTAAGCATACGTCAGGTCCGGTACACAGCATTGCATACATGATAGAACCTATGGCTGAAGCATAGGGAACATCTTTCATTTTCTCTCTATCTTCTGCTGTGGTCGGGCATTGAGTTTGACTCAACTTCACACCTTGTAGTACGGGCAAGAACCCTTTCTTTGCCTGATCCATTTTGAACTTTTTCAAAATTTTATCAAGGTATGTGCTTTGTGAAAGTCCTATTAGGCGTCTTGATCTATCTCTATAGATCTTGATGCCCAATATGTAAGCAACTTCACCGAGGTCTTTCATTGAAAAACTTTTATTCAAGTATCCCTTTATACTATCCAGAAATTCTATATCATTTCCAATTAATAATATGTCATCTACATATAATATCAGAAATGCTACAGAGCTCCCACTCACTTTCTTGTAAATACAGGCTTCTCCAAAAGTCTGTATAAAACCATATGCTTTGATCACACTATCAAAGCGTTTATTCCAACTCCGAGATGCTTGCACCAGTCCATAAATGGAACGTTGGAGCTTGCACACTTTGTTAGTACCTTTTGGATCTACAAAACCTTCTGGCTGCATCATATACAACTCTTCTTCCAGAAATCCATTCAAGAATGCAGTTTTGACATCCATTTGCCAAATTTCATAATTATGAAATGCAGCAATAGCTAACATGATTCGGACAGACTTAAGCATCGCTACGGGTGAGAAAGTCTCATCGTAGTCAACCCCTTGAACTTGTCGAAAACCTTTCGCAACAAGTCGAGCTTTATAGACAGTTATATTACCATCAGCGTCAGTCTTCTTCTTAAAGATCCATTTATTCTCAATGGCTTGCCGATCATCGGGCAAGTCAACCAAAGTCCATACTTTGTTTTCATACATGGATCCCATCTCAGATTTCATGGCCTCTAGCCATTTTGCGGAATCTGGGCTCATCATCGCTTCCTCATAGTTCGTAGGTTCATCATTGTCAAGCAACATGACTTCCAGAATTGGATTACCGTACCACTCTGGTGCGGATCTTACTCTGGTAGACCTACGAGGTTCATTAGAAACTTGATCTGAAGTTTCATGATCAATATTATTAGCTTCCTCACTAATTGGTGTAGTTGTCACAGGAACCGGTTCTTGTGATGAACTACTTTCCATTAAGGGAGTAGATACAGTTATCTCATCAAGTTCTACTTTCCTCCCACTCACTTCTTTCGAGAGAAACTCCTTCTCTAGAAAGGATCCGATTTTAGCAACGAAAATCTTGCCCTCAGATCTGTGATAGAAGGTGTACCCAATAGTCTCTTTTGGGTATCCTATGAAGACACATTTCTCCGATTTGGGTTCGAGCTTATCTGGTTGAAGTTTCTTCACATAAGCATCGCAGCCCCAAACTTTAAGAAACGACAACTTTGGTTTCTTGCCAAACCACAATTCATAAGGCGTCGTCTTAACGGATTTTGATGGTGCCCTATTTAACGTGAATGCGGCCGTCTCTAAAGCATAACCCCAAAATGATAGCGGTAAATCAGTAAGAGACATCATAGATCGCACCATATCTTGTAAAGTACGGTTACGATGTTCGGACACACCATTTCGTTGTGGTGTTCCGGGTGGCGTGAGTTGCGAAACTATTCCGTATTGTTTCAAGTGTAGACCAAACTCGTAACTAAAATATTCTCCTCCACGATCAGATCGTAGAAATTTTATTTTCCTGTTACGATGATTTTCTACTTCACTCTGAAATTCTTTGAACTTTTCAAATGTTTCAGACTTGTGTTTCATCAAGTAGATATACCCATATCTGCTCAAATCATCTGTGAAGGTGAGAAAATAACGATACCCGCCGCGAGCCTCAACATTCATTGGACCACAAACATCAGTATGTATGATTTCCAACAAATCAGTTGCTCGCTCCATAGTTCCGGAGAACGGCGTTTTAGTCATCTTGCCCATGAGGCACGGTTCGCAAGTACCAAGTGATTCATAATCAAGTGATTCCAAAAGCCCATCAGTATGGACTTTCTTCATGCGCTTTACACTGATATGACCTAAACGGCAGTGCCACAAATAAGTTGCGCTATCATTATTAACTCTGCATCTTTTGGTTTCAACACTATGAATATGTGCATCACTACTATCGAGATTCAATAAAAATAGACCACTCTTCAAGGGTGCATGACCATAAAAGATATTACTCATATAAATAGAACAACCATTATTCTCTGATTTAAATGAATAACCGTCTCGCATCAATCAAGATCCAGATATAATGTTCATGCTTAACGCTGGCACCAAATAACAATTATTTAGGTCTAAAACTAATCCCGATGGTAGATGTAGAGGTAGCGTGCTGACCGCGATCACATCGACTTTGGAACCATTTCCCACGCGCATCGTCACCTCGTCCTTAGCCAATCTTTGCTTAATCCGTAGTCCCTATTTCGAGTTGCAAATATTAGCAACAGAACCAGTATCAAATACCCAGGTGCTACTGCGAGCATTAGTAAGGTACACATCAATAACATGTATATCACATATACCTTTGTTCATTTTGCCATCCTTCCAAATACTTGGGGCTATTCCGCTTCCAGTGTCCAGTCTGCTTGCAGTAGAAGCACTCAGTTTCAGGCTTAGGTCCAGACTTGGGTTTCTTCTCTTGAGCAGCAACTTGCTTGCTGTTCTTTTTGAAGTTCCCCTTCTTCTTCCCTTTGCCCTTTTTCTTGAAACTGGTGGTCTTGTTAACCATCAACACTTGATGCTCCTTCTTGATTTCTACCTTCGCGGCTTTTAGCATCGCGAAGAGCTCGGGAATAGTCTTGTTCATCCCTTGCATATTATAGTTCATCACGAAGCTCTTGTAGCTTGGTGGCAGTGATTGAAGAATTCTTTCAATGACACTATCATCAGGAAGGTTAACTCCCAGTTGAATCAAGTGATTATTATACCCAGACATTTTGAGTATATGTTCAGTGACAGAACTATTCTCTTCCATCTTGCAGCTATAGAACTTATTGGAGACTTCATATCTCTCAATCCGGGCATTTGCTTGAAATATTAACTTCAACTCCTGGAACATCTCATATGCTCCATGACATTCAAAACGTCGTTGAAGACCCGGTTCTTAGCCGTAAAGCATGGCACACTGAACTATCGAGTAGTCATCAGCTTTGCTCTGCCAGACATTCTTAACGTCGTCAGTTGCATCAGCAGCAGGCCTGGAACCCAGCGGTGCTTCCAGGACGTAACTTTTCTGTGCAGCAATGAGGATAATCCTCAGGTTACGGACCCAGTCCGTGTAATTGCTACCATCATCTTTGAACTTTGCTTTCTCAAGGAACGCATTAAAATTCAACGGAACAACAGCACGAGCCATCTATCTACAAACAAACATAGACAAGAAAAATACTATCAGGTCAGTTCATGATAAATTTAAGTTTAATTAATCATATTACTAAAGAACTCCCACTTAGACAGACATCTCTCTAGTCATCTAAGTGATCACGTGATCCAAATCAACTAAACCATGTCCGATCATCACGTGAGATGGAGTAGTTTCAATGGTGAACATCAATATGTTGATCATATCTACTATATGATTCATGCTTGACCTTTCGGTCTCCGTGTTCCGAGGCCATATCTGTATATGCTAGGCTCGTCAAGTATGACCTGAGTATTCCGCGTGTGCAACTGTTTTGCACCCGTTGTATTTGAACGTAGAGCCTATCACACCCGATCATCACGTGGTGTCTCAGCACGAAGAACTTTCGCAACGGTGCATACTCAGGGAGAACACTTCTTGATTATTAGTGAGAGATCATCTTAAAATGCTACCGTCAATCAAAGCAAGATAAGATGCATAAAGGATAAACATCACATGCAATCAATATAAGTGATATGATATGGCCATCATCATCTTGTGCTTGTGATCTCCATCTTCGAAGCACCGTCGTGATCACCATCGTCACCGGCGCGACACCTTCATCTCCATCGTAGCATCGTTGTCGTTACGCCATCTATTTCTTCTACGACTATCGCTACCGCTTAGAGATAAAGTAAAGCAATTACAGGGCATTTGCATTTCATACAATAAAGCGACAACCATATGGCTCCTGCCAGTTGCCGACAACTTCGGTTACAAAACATGATCATCTCATACAATATAATATAGCATCACGTCTTGACCATATCACATCACAACATGCCCTGCAAAAACAAGTTAGACGTCCTCTACTTTGTTGTTGCAAATTTTACGTGGCTGCTACGGGCTTTAGCAAGAACCGTTCTTACCTACGCATAAAAACCACAACGATAGTTCGTCAAGTTGGTGCTGTTCTAACCTTCGCAAGGACCGGGCGTAGCCACACTCGATTCAGCTAAAGTGAGAGAGACAGACACCCACCAGCCACCTTTAAGCACGAGTGCTCGTAACGATGAAACCAGTCTCGCGTAAGCATACGCGTAATGTCGGTTCGGGCCGCTTCATCTCACAATACCGCCGAACCAAAGTATGACATGCTGGTAAGCAGTATGACTTGTATCGCCCACAACTCACTTGTGTTCTACTCGTGCATATAACATCAATGCATAAAACCTAGGCTCGGATGCCACTGTTGGGGAACGTAGTAATTTCAAAATTTTCCTACGTACACGCAAGATCATGGTGATGGCATAGCAACGAGAGGGGAGAGTATTGTCCACGTACCCTCGTAGACCGTAAGCGGAAGCGTTAGCACAACGCAGTTGATGTAGTCGTACGTCTTCACGATCCGACCGATCCAAGCACCGAACGTATGGCACCTCCGAGTTCAGCACACGTTCAGCTCGATGACGATCCCCGGGCTCCGATCCAGCAAAGCTTCGGGGATGAGTTCCGTCAGCACGACGGCATGGTGACAATGATGATGTTCTACCGGTGCAGGGCTTCGCCTAAACTCCGCGACGATATGACCGAGGTGGAATATGGTGGAGGGGGGCACCGCACACGGCTAAGGAACGATCCGTAGATCAACTTGTGTGCCATGGGGTGCCCCCTGCCCCCGTATATAAAGGAGGGAGGGAGGAGGCCGGCCGGCCCTTGTGGGCGCGCCAAGGAGGAGGAGTCCTCCTCCTAGTAGGAGTAGGACTCCCCCTTTCCTACTCCTACTAGGAGGGGAAAGGAAGGGGGAGAGGGGGGGAAGGAAAGAGGGGG
>NC_041383.1:494827666-494864324 GCF_002162155.2 Triticum dicoccoides | reverse complement strand
ATCCGGGACTCCGAACAAACTTCGGTACATCAAAACTTATAAACTCATAATAAAACTGTCATCGTAACGTTAAGCGTGCGGACCCTACGGGTTCGAGAACTATGTAGACATGACCTAGAACTATTCTCGGTCAATAACCAATAGCGGAACCTGGATGCCCATATTGGTTCCTACATATTCTACAAAGATCTTTATCGGTCAAACCGCATAACAACATACGTTGTTCCCTTTGTCATCGGTATGTTACTTGCCCGAGATTTGATCGTCGGTATCCAATACCTAGTTCAATCTCCTTACCAGCAAGTCTCTTTACTCGTTCCGTAATGCATCATTCCGTAACAACCTCATTTCGTCACATTGCTTGCAAGGCTTATAAAGATGTGCATTACCGAGAGGGCCCAGAGATACCTCTCCGACAATCGGAGTGACAAAACCTAATCTCGAAATACGCCAACTCAACATGTACCTTCGGAGACACCTGTAGTACTCCTTTATAATCACCCAGTTACATTGTGACGTTTGGTAGTATCCAAAGTGTTCCTCCAGTAAACGGGAGTTGCATATTTCTCATAGTTATAGGAACATGTATAAGTCATGAAGAAAGCAATAGCAATATACTAAACGATCAAGTGCTAGGCTAACGGAATGGGTCATGTCAATCACATCATTCTTCTAATGATGTGATCCCATTAATCAAATGACAACACATGTCTATGGTTAGGAAACATAACCATCTTTGATTAATGAGCTAGTCAAGTAGAGGCATACTAGTGACTATATGTTTGTCTATGTATTCACACATGTATCATGTTTCCGGTTAATACAATTCTAGCATGAATAATAAACATTTATCATGATATGAGGAAATAAATAATAACTTTATTATTGCCTCTAGGGCATATTTCCTTCAGGACCTCGGAGCTTCAGGACCTTTATGTTCTTCGTCAACGCCTAGTGATCATCATAGTTTTATGAGAATAAACTTCATCTCGTTCTTTTGTCCTCGCAGATTCGATTATTCGGATCTGATGAGTTTATGTTGTTGTGTCAAGCTTTTTCTGTTGGTTTGATTCTTTGTAGAGGTGAAATCTTTCATCGACACCATGATGAAGATATAGTGATTCGACGACCTGCACTTCTAAGGGATCACCCCCACCCAAGTATGTTTATCGATCAAAGCCTTCCATCTTTTTAGATGGGCGACTCAAGGCGCTTTGAAAAACCATTATTGGTAACATTCATGTGGGTGAAAGAATGATGACATCGTTGCTCGAGTCCAATTGCAGCCTTTTTTTACCGAAGTCGTTGGAGTATTTCTTCGAGTAGATATTAATACCACAAAGAAGATGTTTACAAGAGTTTTCATTGTAATTCTTACTCATAGGAGTTACTTTGTATTTTCTTGGATCTTAGGTCCAGCGTACCTGTAATTGTTATGAGTATCAATAAAGTTACAAGTGTTTCTAAAAAAAATCGTTCCCCCTCCTTCTCCCCAAAATAAATTGTTATGGTTCACCAGGCGAGCGCACAATCAGAAGGGCGTTGGTTCGAACCCCGCCCCTTCTCTGCATAATATTTAATTTTTCTCTTTATACTCTTCACTTGGGCTTCTCTGTATAATTAAAATAAATTGAGGGAGTTATCTAAACAATCTGTACTCCCAGCCACTGACATGTGGGCCACTGCCACGCTGGCAAGGCAATGTGTATGGCAGGATATGGTAGAAAGCACTGTATTTGCACCAAACAACAAGTTAGATGACCACAAATCTGTATTTTAAAAGTTCTAGCACCAAACTGAACATTCAACGTAAGTTCTGTGAATCCCGGTAATGTTACCTCTATCTTGACGCAAGATTTCTTGTGACCTCACCAAGTGGCGGCAATGCAGCACTGAACACTACCTCCCCAGGAACGCAACGTTTTAAAATGTATCTTCATCCTCCAATTATCTAACCGCGAGTGGTCGTCATGATTGGGAGGTTCCGAATCAAGGGTATATTAAGATAAATGTTGATGCTAGTTTCATGGAGAGCATGAGATCTGCTAGTATCGGGATTATTGCCAGGAATCACCTTGGCGCAGTCGTGTTTTCTTCATGAGATTTTATCCGGTCCTGCACTTGTGTGGATGAAGTGAAAGTTCTTACAGCTCTCGTCAGGTTATACATTGGTATTACTCTTCGCAGACCAGTTATTTCGAAAACTGTGCGCAAAAGAATCCATTGACATGTCTCCTCTTGTTGACCTGAAAAAGGAGTGTCTCAAAACTCTTTAAAGATTTCAAGATTGTGAAGATTGTCAGGCAAGCTAATAGGATGACGCATGAGATTAATTTTTGTTTTGATAGCAGGTCCGACGGTGTTTTATGTAAAGTGTTCCGCCCTGCATGGCTAGTTTTGTAATGAATGATTGTAAGAATCTTGATTTATCTGATTAATATATGTGTGGAGTTTTAAAAAATAATAACATCATCATCCGAAAGTCATCTTCTGCTAGCGAGTTTATTTGAGCTCATGATGAACAGTAAAATCTAAAAAGTAAATTTAAAAAGTTCTGAGATTTTTAGCGAACTTTGACAAATATTTTCAGCATTTTGGGAGCAAAAAAATAATTCATGATAAAACTTTGCAGGCATTGAAAACATTTGTCAATATTTGCAACATTTTTTTCGTTTTTAAAATTTTATTAAGAAGAAACGGATTTTACTGTTCACCCCGAGCACATTTGAGCTCTGAGGATAGAAACATGCGTCCGTTTCAAATCTTCATCCTCTTTTCTTCCCTCAGAAAATACACACTTGAAACGTCTAGTCGTCGTTTATTTTGATACTTGCGCCTTCTTTCATCGTTTCCGTTCAGTCCAGCATTGCCCCACGGCGCGCGCGCGTGCTCACTCCGCTCTGACGAACGCGACGATCCTCTCGAGCAGCTCCCTGGCCTTCTCCGTTGCAGGCTCCCACAGGTAGAACACGTGCCCGACCCCGTCCGACTCGAACAGCTCCACCGCCGGCTCGGGGCCCCTCGCCCGGGCCGCCGCATCCGCGTACGCCCTGCCTCGCCAACGCAAGAAATCCCCCTCGGCGACGCACACCATGACCTTCTCGCACGCCAGGTTCTCCAGCCCCGGCGCGCCCTCCGCGGTCGGGTTCATCCGGGGATCGTCTGCGCCGTCCGCTGCGTCGGGGCACACGAACTCCCACAGGCCCTTCTGCTCCACGCCCTCCGCGCGCCCCGGCCGGGGCTCTTCGCCGATGGGCTCCTTGCCCCAGAACCACGGGTGGATCAGGACGATGCCTTTGAGCCTTCCTGCGGCGCCCCTCAAGTCGTGGTGCATGGCCAGGTGGTGGCAGATGTTGCCGCCGGCGCTGTCTCCCGCGAGGAAAATGCGGGAGAGATCGGCTCTCTCGGCGAGCCACGGATCGGCGGTGGAGAGCACCCACTTGAGGGCCGCGAGGGAGTCCTCGTACGCGGCGGGGAGTGGGTGCTCCGGGGCGAGGCGGTAGTCGACGGAGACGGCGACAGCGGCGCAGGCCGCGGTGAGGTCGTTGAGGCAGCGGTGGTAGGCGGCCGACGCGGCAGACCCGATCACGAACCCCCCGCCGTGGAAGTACACGAGGACGGGGAGCTTTTTGCCGGCGCCGGCGCCCGTTTCGGGTGGGAGGTAGAGACGCACGAACGAGAAGGGCGAGAGCGACACGTCCTTGGACACGACGCCCGTGGCGGCGTCGTGGCCGGCCGGGACGCGCGGCATGGCGAGGGGCCGCTCGAGCCTGCCGCTCCTGTGGACCAGGAGGAGCGGAGAGAAGTCGTGGACGATCTCGTCGCCGGCGTCGGCGGTGGCCGTGGAGTTCTTTGCCATTGTCAGCCTGTTCGGTGCGCGGCGGGCGTGCAACTTGAAGGACGTCCGGCGTCGTACGTGTAGTTCTGTGCTAGTATTACCGTATTTGTAGCGCATGCATTGGGAGTGGCAGAGCAGAGCTTGTGCTGGACTGTTGGTGTGTAGCTGAGTCACGAGCATTGTCCTCTTCCCCGGTTGGGTGGTAGATTGGTAGGAGTGGCTTGTTATATATGTTTAGTACCTTCTTTATATGGGTATTTTGGAAAGGCTTGTTATATATGTTTCCCACCAAATTTAAATTGAGTATATATAGGATAGTTTGATGCTCTCACAAATTATTGGCAACATGGGGATGTTGATTCCTACCAGCTACCATATGCTAAAGATTACTATACGTACATAATCATCCTCTCTATTTCGCATAGTGCATAATAACCAATCATATACGATGATGTACACTAAAACTGTTGATATGAGCTATATGTAAACAAGTGCCTTAACGTTGATTTTCATATTGTTTGAAATCGTGTCCATAAGGATTTCTGGAAACACCTTCAGTACACTCATTTATCCTATCTTTATGTTTTTGCGCAATATCACTTATCATGTTTTCTTTGGAAAACACCTTGAATAAACACCACTTCTCATGTTGTTTGTTGTGTGACATCATGAAAGATTTCAATGGGTTTGCTAATGTCATTGAGTGTGTGTATGAGGGTGGAATTTTTCTCCAGTTGCAATGCACGGGCAAGTTTACTAGTAAAAACTAATGTATATAGAGTAACTTGAAATAAACTAACCAAACCAACACTTTTATTTCCTTGTCCTACTCATTCCACTAAAACAAAAAACAACATTCATTACTACGGAAATTTCACTCTTTTCCGGTTTTCACTAAATGTGTAGTGCGATTAAACACCTCAAACGATAATCACCTTAATTTAATTTGAAAGTATCATTTGTGTGGGCTCCTTCTAAAATATTTTGTTCCCTTTCCATTATCTTCACGTTCGACCACGCGATGCTACCCAACAATGTCGATGTGGGACGGGCGTTAGACAAAAAGCACTGGCAAAGTCACTCTTAAGGCACTCGTAATTGATAATGGATCACTAAAATATGTTTACCTTGTTGCAATGCACGAGTAGTTAGCTAGTTTAGTTAAGGAACAGTTTGGTGGTTGATGTGCCGGGGTGGCTTGTGCGTGCACGGTGCACGGGGCACGGGAAATGGAAAAACCCTATTTGTCACCGGATGCGCATGTAGTCGACCAACCACACAGGAATGAGCAAGCGAACTACGTAGTGGGCCCGCCCATTTTGGCAGCATAGTGTAGGACTTTTCCTTATGGGCTTCTATTTGTTTTGGGAACCTTCTCGAAGGTTCCTGAACTGGGGTTTTGTACGTTGTTCTTTGCCTTTTTTAAAATTCACAAATTTAAAAAATATCCAAATTTTGTTTGAACTTTCAAAAGATGTCCATGATTCCAAATTTGATCATGTTTTTTGAATAATGTTCTCATTTCTTTCAAAAATTGTTCAAAATTTCAAAAAAATGTTCTTGTTTCCCCCCAAAAATTGGAATTTCAAAAAAAATTGTTCAGAATTTCAAATTTGTTCCCTTTTTCAAAAAATATTTGGAATTGTCAATTTGGTTCAAAAAAGTCACGTTTTAAAAAACCTTCAAAATTAAAGAATTTATTTGCATCTTAGAAAAATGTCCACAAACTTGTAAAATGTCCGTATTTCCAAAAATATTTTCACTTTATTTGTTCCATTGTCTTAACTATACCGTAAACCAAGCGCTACACTACCGGTGCGTTTTTATAGGGTTTAGTAACCGATGTGTTGGGCACGTGAGCTCACTATGTCACTGCGGCTATTTGCCGCTAGGAGCGGCTCATAGGATCATCCCAGTAGATTTTCTTTTTGAGGCAAACCACCTCGGGAGAGGGATGACCCGAGTCCTCGTCCGGTCGCCCGAACATGCTGGCAAAAGAGTTTGCATCCACGGGTGGATCACAGGAGAATGAGAATGACTTCTGGGCCTAGAGGTGTAAAATGGCAAATAAACAGTGCCTGCAAGTTCCGTTTAGTTAGTTTTAGCTAGCCGGATAGGTCATTTTTTCAGATTTTTTTATTGAACTGTTAGACCATAACCTACAGTCGTACGTATTTGTGGGTTGGAGTCTGCCCTGGGACTGTTTGAGAATCTTGCTTGACTGATGGGCAGAACTGAAGATGAAAAACAAAAACTAATGCGTTTTCTCAAGTAGTAGTCTCTTAACCCATTTTCGAAATGCGTCTCTTTCATTTTGGGCTCTGTTTGACTTGCTTGAACTGTGAGACCTTTCAATTGAAGCAATCCATCGTTCTCGGCCTGAGAAAATAGTAGACACGTGGGAAAGAAGCCTCGATTCCTTTCCTCCAGCAGCATGAGGTTGGAGACGAAGCTTCTGACACGTAGCCGGTCGATCGGGATATCAGAAAGCCCATGACTGTAAGGACGGGCCGCGCGTCTAGAAGCAAGCAAAACTGAAAACAGATGGATGTATATATCCGCATTCATTGACTTGGCACGTACGTACGTATATGCGTACACGCATTCAGCTCTTCCTCGTAGCCAACGACCGTCGCCCAAACTACCTGACGTTACGTGACACGTAAATGACCTGCGATTTGCAGAGCTGACTACGCAACAAAGAGAGAGATATATAGAGAGAGAGCGGTACCTACATTATGGGATGTAGGGAGTAGCTTTTACGTTCTTTTTAGTTTTTATTATATCTTCAGCAAAGCCATCGCCCAAACGCAACCATTGGTGCATTGTTCAGGACCCACGGCTTCTGCTTATTAGCTAGTAGCATCAAACTATTATGAGTGAATCGTGTTTAAAATGCTTGACTCATCATTTCACTCCCTTTTCTTGCCATCAAGGAAACACCATCTTTTGCTCTATCAGCAAATGCACTGCTGAGATAGATCACCACTGCGGCAACAAAAATAGCTACTCCACGCATCCCAGCAAGTTGCAGGGGACACAAAGGCAACATGGGAGAAAGGCAGGGGCGCCACCATTGTTCCGCAAAAGCGCCACAGGTCCGGTGGAAGGACTCTTGTTCTTCGGTTCCCCGCCCCGCATCCGCGCCCCAAAATCACGGCCGATTCCTCTCCCACGGGCCCCTCCCGCGTCCTCACTTCCGGCAAAGCCTTGTGTTGTTCTCCTGTCTTCCCGGACTTGTCCCAGCTCGTAAGTGGCGAGGAGAATGAAAAGGGAACTGGTGTTGTATTGCTTGAGCCTCGTGTACGTATACATATGAGCACGTGATTATTTTGGAGTACAAAACAAGTTAGAGTAACTTATAGTCTATTATATGTCTCCTAAACAATCACTGCAAAATTTGGGAGCGTGCGCACAAATATTCTACAATAGCAGGTATTGAAGAATCCGTACAAGAAATTTTACGATACTTAACATTCCCGCAGGCACAACGGTAGCGACGCAGGCGATAAGACTGAAGAAGAATCCGAAGGTAAGCCGTCGGACATCCCCCCTCCCCCCTACACACACAGTCGTAACGGTCGATGCATCGCAGATGTTGTGGCTCGAGTGGAAACCAACGAGGTTGCTCAAGCAAGGCGGTAGCCCTTTGTGCTGTTGTCGATAGCCGAGAGCGTAAGGTGGTGTAGTCATGGTCGAGGGTAGCCGTGCGAGGGATGTCGCGGTCGATGTCGAGTTGGGGTGGCCGGTGTCGAGGTAGTCACTATGGAGCAGCGAGCGCAAAGAGGCTCTGTGTTAGTCATGGGCACAGTGGTGTCGAGGTAGTGGTGCCCCGGGAAAAATAAGGTGTTGTCGAGGCGTCGCGCCGGGTTTGCCAAGCCCGGGGACACGTCATGGATGATGGCACGTGTCGGCGTTGCCAGCACCGGACATGCGTAGACGGACGAAGTCGATTTTGACGAGGCGCTGCACCAGGCTTGCCAGGCCCGGAGACACGTCGTGGATGAAGGCACGTGACGGTGTTGCCATCATCGGGCATGCGTAGATGGGGACATGCATGAGCTGTACGTCATGTCGGAGCAGCCAGCAGAGGAGGACTCGGTGACGGTTGTGGCGCCAATCAACGTGGGGTAGAAGGTGCCGATGTCGACCGCGGTTGTCGGAGTAGACAAAGTGGTCTGGGAAAATGACGGCGACGCTGGCGATGAGCTGGTGTTGGACGAAGACGAAGGGGTGGAGTGGTGGCGCGACTCGGGTAGGCAAGCGGCAGTGGCACGGAGGAAGAAGAGCGGCGGCGGCGGCCCGAGGAGGTGGTGGCGGCTAGGTTAGGAGTGCGGCGACGGTGCTCGAAGTAGGCGAAGATGAACCCGACAGCGTGACGAAGACTGGACGTAGATTGTGGTGTTCTTGTGCCCAGGGAAGTGGCATGTCGCATACCACGTAGAAGTAGAAGCGTGGGGACGACGGAGTGGACGTCGTGCCGCGGCGCTACAGCCTAAAGGGGTGATGCTACGAAAGTCGCTGGTCGGAGCGACGTCGGGGAAGTCCACGGGATGGTGGCATGAACCGCGTTTCGCACACGCTACGGCCCCTAGGGGCGACGTAGCGGCAACGCGAGGGTTGATGCAGTTTGGGGACGGCCTCAGGGCAACGGCGTCGACCGCATGCTGCGGCGCTGCGGCCCGAAGGGCGACGCAGCAGTAGCGCGTTGGTTGGTCCAGCTGCAAGGAAGGCCTCGGGCGACGGCGTGGACCGCGATCAGCGGCGCTATGGCCCGAAGGGGCGACGCAGCTGCAGCGTGCGGGTCCATGCAATCTCGTGGACGGCCTTGGGGCAGCGGCGTGGACCGCGTGTCGCGGCGCGATGACCTGAAGGGGCCACACAACGGCAGTGCGCTGGGCGGTTCAGCCAGGGGGACAAACACGGGGCGGCGGCGCTGCGACCCGATTGGGCAACGCAGCGGCAGCCCGTTGCTCGATCGGAGGGGCACGCAATACTCGGGACGATCTTCACGGGACCTGCTGAGCCGCACGCAAGCGACGGCCCAGGTCGGTCGCGCGGCGCTAATGGAACAAAGCGGCGGACATGTGACCAATCTAACCGCTCAGGAGGTTGGTGACGCCGCTCGGTGTTGAATTGGCCGAGCCACCGAGACCGCGCGCGAACAGTCGGTGCGGCATGTGGCCCACGCCTGAGCGGGGCACATGGTGCGCAGCACAGCGTGGCTGGTGAACATATCACGTGCGTGAGGGTGCCAGGGTGGCACTGGTGGACTGATGCACCCGAGCGGGATGAAGGTTGATGGAAGGTCCCGATCCAATCATGACGATGATGGCCGGCGCAGAGCGACGGATGGACGTACGCGTGGAAAGTGGACATAGGCCGTTGCGTGTCGCGCGAGGCAACCGTGTCAAAGAAGAGGTCGGTGGAGTCAGCGCTGAAATCAGAGTAGAGGCACGTGAGGACGACGGATAGTGATGGGTGACGCAAACCGATCTTAGTCGTAAAACCAAAAAGAAACACCGATCAACATGACCAATGTGAGAGAGAAAAACCCGGATCAAGGATTGAAAAAAAAACTCTCTAGGGCAGTCGATCAACACGACCGGCGGACAAACCCTAGGTACGGGCAACGTAGACCCGGGTGGCGATCATAGAGATCGACCATGCCAGGGACAGCGGGGTGCGAAAGCGGCGGCGGCTAGGGTCTTGGATCAGGGTTAGGCTGATACCAAGTTGGGAAGAATAGAGAGGGAATTGATGTTGTACTGCTTGAGCCTCATGAACATAGAAGTACATGACCATCTTAAAATAAGCTAGAGCAAATTTTAATCTGCACTATGTTTTTTTTAACCAATCATGATACTCAACACGGAAAGCACGTGCAATCACCTAGCACCTCATGCTTTTCCTCTGTGATCACCAGATAGGCAGCTAGTAGCCGGCCGGAGTTGTCAGCAAGTCCCTATCCCAGTAGCAGCCTGTCAATGAATCCTCCTTGGCCCGCCAGCTTCCTTTTCCTCGGTCGTTCTGTCTCACCCTATGAGAACACAATTCATGTCTCATTTGTTCTAATTACGCGACCGATTTAACACTTGTGTCATTGTATCCCAAGTTGACATGATTCCTTCATTCCTGGGGCAGCTTTCGGCTTCAGAGTCTCGTCACCCGTACCGATAGGGATTAGTAGATGGCAACATGCTCCACCTTTTGGTTTCAGAGTAGGAACGATTTCTGCCAACGACATTAACTGGATATCATTTTGATTCACACGATGTGTTTAAATCTAACGCTTCATTGATAAACAGTAATTTACCATAGTACACTAGCTCATTTTACAGTAGTCAGCTGACCCCTAACGTTGTAGTGTCGGGTTTTCCCCCCAAAAATGGCAATATATCAATATCAAGTTGATATCAACACATAAAAAAATCAGATCAGGTTTCGCTATCCATAGATGACAAAACAACAACAAAAACAAAGCATCCAGTGCAGGCTTGTAGCAAAAGGACAAGTTTGATTGGAGGGGCCAAAGAGAAAATATAATTTCTAGAAGGAGCAGAAGTTCTAAAAAAACTATCTGAAACTCCCTATAAAATATTTATTCACTAAATTTCCCAAGCTGGGAGCAGCCCCTGTTGAGATGCATGTAATTCAGCCACCGCATAACCACATTTATGCATTTTATTAGTTTGTAGTCTCAATTGAAATGTATGCAAATATATTCATGTATTAGAAAACATAAATAAAGAAGATAAAACATTAACTAAGCGTAAGCTGATAGCTCGCAGTTATCAGCCGCCTTGATAACCGTCCGATCGTGCACATCGTAGCCGTTTGCTTGGTGTCCCGCGGATTGCACTTCCCCTCGATGCACATCTCCTCTCTCGCGCAACACATGCACCACCCATGCAGTGCTCACTCCAGCGCGGCGGCAGCGGCTGTGACGCCGCCGAAGCTGCGATGTAACGACCGTCAAAGTTGTGATACAGTGGGGGTCGACATGGCCGGAGCTGCGATGTAGCGGCCGTCGGAGTCGACGCTACCGGAGTTGCGATGCAACTGCAGTCGGAGTCGATGCCACCAGAGGTGCGCCACCAGAGGTGCGCCACCAGAGCTGCGATGTAGGGGGCGTCGACGCCGTCAGGGGTGCGCCACCAGAGCTACGATGCAGCGGACATCGACACCGTCGGAGCTACAATGCAGCGGCCAACGGCCGTCGAGAGCTGCACCACCGGAGCTGCGATGCAGCGGTTGTCGACGCTGGGCATACGTCGATTCCACATGCTCGTCGGGGCCTGGGGGCCGTTGGAGCTTGGAACACACGGGCGTCATTAGTGGCCATTGCTTGCTCCATGAAGCAGCTCGTGCGGGCTAGGAGCAGCCGAGCTACTGCCTAGTGAAGGAAATATGCCTTAGAGGCAATAATAAAGTTGTTACTTATATTTCCTTATATCATGATAAATGTTTATTATTCATGCTAGAATTGTATTAACTGAAAACTTAGTACATGTGTGAATACATAGACAAACAAAGTGTCCCTAGTATGCCTCTACTTGACTAGCTCGTTAATGAAAGATGGTTAAGTTTCCTGACCATAGACATGTGTTGTCATTTGATAAACGAGATCACATCATTAGAGAATGATGTGATGGACAAGACTCATCCGTTAGCTTAGCATTATGATCGTTTAGTTTTATTGCTATTGCTTTCTTCATGACTTATACATATTCCTATGACTATGACATTATGCAACTCCCGAATACCAGAGGAACACCTTGTGTGCTATCAAACGTCACAACATAACTGGGTGATTATAAAGATGCTCTACCGGTGTCTCCGAAGGTGTTTGTTGGGTTGGCATAGATCGAGATTAGGATTTGTCACTCTGTGTATCGGAGAGGTATCTCTGGGCCCTCTCGGCAATGCACATTAATATAAGCCTTGCAAGCAATGTGACTAATGAGTTAGTTGCGGGATGATGCATTACAGAACGAGTAAAGAGACTTGCCGGTAACGAGATTGAACTAGGTATGATGATATCTACGATCGAATCTCGGGCAAGTAACATACCGATGACAAAGGGAATGACGTATGTTGTTATGCGCTTTGACCGATAAACATCTTCGTAGAATATGTAGGAACCAATATGAGCATCCAGGTTCCTCTATTGGTTATTGACCGGAGATGTGTCTCGGTCATGTCTACATAGTTCTTGAACCCGTAGGGTCCGCACGCTTAACGTTCGATGACGATTTTTATTACGAGTTATGTGTTTTGGTGACCGAAGTTTGTTCGGAGTCCCGGATGAGACCACAGACATGATGAGGAGTCTCGAAATGATCGAGAGGTAAAGATTGATATATTGGAAGGTTATATACAGACACCATAATGGTTCCGAAGAAGTTCGGGGATTTTTTGGAGTCCCGAGAGGTTGCCGGAACCCCCCGGGAAAGTTAATGGGCCTCATGGACCATAGTGGAGAGAGGGAGGCAGGCCACAAGAGGTGGCGCGCGCCCCCCTGCCCAATCCGAATTGGACAAGGGGTGGGGGCACGGACCCCCTTTCCTTCTCCCTCTCCCCTCTTTCCCCTTTCCCCTCTCCGTTGGAAGGAAGGGGGGCCGAATCCTACCAGGAGTGGAGTCCTAGTAGGACTCCCCCCATGGCGCCCCCTAGGGCCGACCACCCCCTCCTCCCCTCCTTTATATACGGGGGCGGAGGGCACCCCAAAGGCACATCAATTCTTCTCTTAGCCGTGTGCGGTGCCCCCCTCCATAATTTACTCCTCTGGTCATAGCGTTGTAGTGCTTAGGCGAAGCCCTGCCCGAATCACATCATCATCACCGTCACCACGCCGTCGTGCTGACGAAACTCTCCCTCGACCCTTTGCTGGATCAAGAGTTTGAGGGACATCATCGAGCTGAACGTGTGCAAAACTCGGAGGTGTCGTACGTTTGGTACTTGGAACGGTTGGATCGTGAAGACGTTCGACTACATCAACCGCATTAACCTAATGCTTCCGCTTTCAGTCTATGAGGGTACGTGGACACACTCTCCCCTCTCGTTGCTATGCATCTCCTAGATATATCTTGTGTGAGCATAGGAATTTTTTTAAAATTGCATGCTACGTTCCCCAACAGTGGCATCCAAGTCAGGTCTATGCGTAGATGATATGCACGAGTAGAACACAAAGAGTTGTGGGTGATAATAGTCATACTACTTACCACCAACGTCTTACTTTGATTCGGCGGTATTGTTAGATGAAGCGGCCCGGACCAACATTACATGACCACGTTCATGAGACCGGTTCTACCGACGTGCTTTGCACACAGGTGGCTGGCGGGTGTCTGTTTCTCCAACTTTAGTTGAATCGAGTTTGACTACGGCCGATCCTTGTTGAAGGTTAAAACAACACACTTGACAAAAAATCGTTGTGGTTTTGATGCGTAGGTAAGAACGGTTTTTGCTAGAAGCTCGTAGCAGCCACGTAAAACTTGCAACAACAAAGTAGAGGACGTCTAACTTATTTTTGCAGGGCATGTTGTGATGTGATATGGTCAAGACATGATGCGATATAATTTATTTTATGAGATGATCATTGATACGCCTCCAACGTATCTATAATTTTTGATTGTTCCATGATATTATATTACCCCTTTTGGATGTTTATAGGCTTTATTTTACACATTATTATCATTTCTGGGACTAACCTACTAACCGGAGGCCTAGCCCCTATTGCTATTTTTTTGCCTATTTCAGTATTTCGAAGAAAAGGAATATCAAACGGAATCCAAACGGAATGAAAGCTTCGGGAGCGTGATTTTTGGAATGAACGTGATCCAAAGGACTTGGAGTGCAAGTCAAGAAGTAGCCGAGGCGGCCACGAGAGGATAGGGCGCCACCCTATAGGGCGCGTCCCCTGTCTCGTGGGCCCCTCGGGCGGCCATCGACGTACTTCTTCCTCTTATATAAGCCTACGTACCCCGAAAACATCCAGGGAGCACCTGAAACACAATTTCCACCGCCGTAACCTTCTGTATCCGCGAGTTCCAGTCTTGGAGCCTTCGCCGGTGCTCCGGCGGAGGGGGAATCGACCACGGAGGGCTTCTACATCAACACCATAGCCCTTTCGATGAGTTGTGAGTAGTTTGCCACAGACCTTCGGGTCCATAGTTATTAGCTAGATGGCTTCTTCTCTCTTTTTGGATCTCAATACAATGTTCTCCCCTTTTCTTGTGGGGATTTATTCGATGTAAACTCTTTTTGTGGTGTGTTTGTCGAGATCCGATGAATTGTGGGTTTATGATCAATTTTATCTATGAGAAATATTTGAATCTCCTCTGAATTCTTTTATGTATGATTGAGTTTTCTTTGCAAGTCTCTTCGAATTATCAGTTTGGTTTGGCCTACTAGATTGATCTTTCTTGCCATGGGAGGAGTGCTTAGCTTTGGGTTCAATCTTGCGGTGTCTTTACCCGGTAACAGAAAGGGTTGCAAGCCACGTATTGTATTGTTGCCATCGAGGATAAAAAGATGGGGTTTATATCATATTGCATGAGTTTATCCCTCTACGTCATGTCATGTTTCTTAATGCGTTACTCTGTTCTTTATGAACTTAATACTCTAGATGCAGGCAGGAGTCGGTCGATGTGTGGAGTAATAGTAGTAGATGCAGGCAGGAGTTGGTCTGCTTGTCACGGACGTGATGCCTATATACATGATCATACCTAGATAATCTCATAATTATTCGCTTTTCTATCAATTGCTCGAAAATAATTTGTTCACGCACCGTAATACTTATGCTATCTTGAGAGAAGCCTCTAGTGAAACCTATGGCCCCCAGATCTATCTCTTATCATATTTGCTATCAATCTACTTTTATTTGCATCTTTACTTTTTGCATCTATATTATAAAATACCAAAAATATATTTATCTTATCATACTATCTCTATTAGATCTCACTTTCGCAAGTGGCCGTGAAGGGATTGACAACCCCTTTATTGCGTTGGTTGCGAGTTATTTGTTTGCTTGTGTAGGTGCGTGGGACTTTTGAGGAGCCTCCTACTGGATTGATACCTTGGTTCTTAAAAACTGAGGGAAATACTTACGCTACTATTGCTGCATCACCCTTTCCTCTTCAAGGAAAACCAACGCAAGCTCAAGATGTAGCAAGAAGGATTTCTGGCGCCGTTGCAGGGGAGGTCTTTGTTCAAGTCAAGACATACCAAGTACCCATCACAAACCCATCTCCCTCGCATTTACATTATTTGCCATTTGCCTCTCGTTTTCCTCTCCCCCACTTCACCTTTGCCATTTTATTCACCTCTCTTTCCCAATCCTCTCTCTCTCCTTTCACTTGCCTTTTTCTGTTTGCTTGTGTGTTGGATTACTTGTTGCCATGGCGCAAGATAATACCAAATTGTGTGATTTCTTGAATACCAATAATAATGATTTCCTTAGTACTCCGATTGCTCCTCTTAATGATGTTGAGTCTTGTGAAATCAATACTGCTTTGCTGAATCTTGTTATGAAAGATAAATTCGCCGGCCTTCCTAGTGAAGATGCCGCTACTCATCTAAATAACTTTGTTGATTTGTGTGATATGCAAAAGAAGAAAGATACATATAATGATATTGTTAAATTGAAGTTATTTCCGTTTTCACTTAGAGATCGTGCTAAAGTTTGGTTTTCGTCTTTGCCTAAAAATAGTATTGATTCTTGGAACAAGTGCAAAGATGCTTTTATCTCTAAGTATTTTCCTCCCGCTAAGATTATCACTCTTAGGAACGATATTATGAATTTTAAACAACTTTATCATGAGCATGTTGCCCAATCTTGGGAAAGAATGAAATTGATGATTCGCAATTACCCTACTCATGGTTTGAATTTATGGATGATCATACAAAAAAATTATGCCGGTTTGAACTTTGCTTCTAGAAATCTCTTAGATTCGGCTGCGGGAGGCACGTTTATGGAAATCACATTAGGAGATGCTACAAAACTTCTTGATAATATTATGGCAAATTATTCTCAATGGCACACCGAAAGATCTTCTAGTAAAAAAGTGCATGCTATAGAAGAAATCAATATTTTGAGTGGAAAGATGGATGAACTTATGAAATTGTTTGCTACTAAAAATACTCCTCTTGATCCCAATGATATGCCTTTGTCTACTTTGATTGAGAATAATAATGAATCTATGGATGCGAATTTTGTTGGTAGGAATAGTTTCGGTAACAATGCTTATAGAGGAAACTTTAATTCTAGACCGTCCCCTAGTAATTCCTCTAATAATTATGGAAATTCCTACAATAATTCTTATGGTAATTTTAATAAGATGCCCTCTGATTTTGAGAATAGTGTGAAAGAATTTATGACTTCTCAAAAGAATTTTAATGCCTTGCTTGAAGAAAAATTACTCAAAGTTGATGATTTGGCTAGGAACGTTGATAGACTTTTGCTTGATGTTGATTCTCTTAAACTTAGATCTTCTCCTCCTAAGCATGATATCAATGAGTCTCTCAAAGCAATGAGAATTTCCATTGACGAGTGCAACGAAAGAACCGCTAGATTGTGTGCGAAGAAGGATTGCTTTGTAAAAGCGTGTTCTTCTAGTTTCCATGAAAATAATGATGAAAATCTTAAATTTATTGATGCGTCTCCTATTAGATCTTTGTTTTTCAGTATGAATCTTGAAACTTATGGGACTGAAGATGAGTCAACTTTACCTAGAAGGCGTCCCAAAAATTCGGAGTTTTTAGATCTTGATGCTAAATTTGGTAAAAGAGGGATTGGAGAGGTCATGACTTTAAATAGCATTGAACCCACTATCTCGGATTTCAAGGAATTTGATTATGATAATTGTTCTTTAGAAGGTTGTATTTCCTTGTTGCAATCCGTTGTTAATTCTCCACATGCTTGTAGTCAAAATAAAACTTTTACCAACCATATCGTTGATGCCTTGATGCAATCTTATAATGAAAAACTTAATTTGGAAGTTTCTATACTTAGAAAACTTAATGATGAGTGGGAACCTACTATAAAGATTATAATTAAAGATCACGAGTGTTTTGATTTGTGTGATTAGGGTGCTAGTGTTTCCACAATTCCGAAAACTTTATGTGATATTATAGGTTTCCATGATCTTGATGATTGCTCTTTAAATTTGCACCTTGCGGATTCCACCATTAAAAAGCCTACGAGAAGGATCAATGATGTTCTCATTGTTGCAAATAGAAATTTGGTGCCCGTATATTTTATCGTTCTTGATATAGATTGTAATCTTTCTTTCTCTATTATTCTTGGTAGACCTTTCCTTAGAACGATTGGTGCGATTATTTATATGAAGGAAGGGAATATTAGATTCCAATTCCTTTAAAGAAAGGCATGGAGCACTTTCCAAGAAAGAAAGTCAAATTACCTTATGAATCTATCATGCGAGCTACGTATGAATCAAGTGCCAAAGATGGCACTGCTTAGATCTATCTTCGCTTTTATGCCTAGCTAGGGGCGTTAAACAATAGCGCTAGTTGGGAGGCAATCCAATTTTCTTTATGTTTTTTGTTTTTGTTCCTGTTTAGTAATAAATTTTGCATCTACTTTATGTTTAGATGTGTTTTTATCTTTTAATTAGTGTTTGTGCCAAGTAGAACCTATAGGATAACCTATGATGATAGTTGATTTGATTCTGCTGAAAAATAGAAACTTTGCGCTCACGAGAAAAAGTTCAATAAATCACAGAAACATGCTTTTGCATTGATTCTTTTTTATGCTGATCAATAAAAAAATTGTCCAGTACTTCCTATTTTGGTAGGACTTTTAGAGTTACAGAAGTTTGCGTTAGTTACATATTACTACAGACTGTTCTGTTTTTGACAGATTCTATTTTTCGTGTGTTGTTTGCTTATTTTGATGCATCTATGGCTAGTATGTAAGGGTATGAACCATAGAGAAGTTTTAATACAGTAGGTTTAACACCAAAATAAATAAATAATGAGTTCATTACAATACCTTATGTGGTGGTTTTGTTTTCTTTCACTAACGGAGCTTATAAGATTTCCTGTTGAGTTTTGTGTTGTGAAGTTTTCAAGTTTTTGGTAAAGCTTTTATGGACTATGGAATAAGGAGTGGCAAGAGCCTAAGCTTGGGGATGCCCATGGCACCCCAAGATATTCAAGGATAGCCAAAAGCCTAAGCTTGGGGATGCCCCGGGAAGGCCCCCTCTTTCGTCTTCGTTCATTGGTAACTTTACTTGGAGCTATATTTTTATTTGCCACATGATATGTGTTTTGCTTGGAGCGTCGTGTATTATATTAGTCTTTGATTTTTAGTTTACCACAATCATCCTTGCTGTACACACCTTTTGGGAGAAGCCCACTTGATTAGAATTTTCTAGAATACTCTGTGTGCTTCACTTATATCTTTTGAGCTTGATAGTTTTTGCTGTAGTGCTTCACTTATATCTTTTAGAGCACGGTGGTAACTTAATTTTGAAGAATTGCTAGTCTCTCATGCTTCACTTATATTATTTTGAGAGTCTTTTAGAACAGCATGGTATTTGCTATGGTTACAAATTTGGTCCTAGAATGATGAGCATCCAAGTTGGGTATAATAAAAACTATCATAGGAAGTGAATTGGATGCTATGATCAATTTGTTGCTTGATAATTGTTTTGAGATATAAAGGTAGTAATGTTAGGGTCATGCTAGTGTATAATTATGAAATTGAGAAATACTTTTGTTGAAGTTGGCAAGTCCCGTAGCATGCACGTATGGTAAAAGTTGTGTGACAAATTTGTTGCATGAGGTACTCTTTTGATTGTCTTCCTTATGAGTGGCAGTCGGGGACGAGCGATGGTATTTTCATACCAATCTACCCCTCTTGGGGCATGCATAGTAGTACTTTGCTTCGAGGGCTAAGTAGACTTTTGCAATAAGTATATGAGTTCTTTATGACTAATGTGAGTCCATGGATATACGCACACTCATCCTTTCACTTTGCTAGCCTCTCTTATTACCGCGCAACTCTCGCCGGTATTGAACCCATTATTTACCTTCCTCAAAACAGCCGCCATACCTACCTATTATGGAATTTCCATAGCCATTCCGAGATATATTGCCATGCAACTTTCCACTGTTCCATTTATTATGACACGTTTCATCATTGTCATATTGCTCTTTGCATGATCATGTAGTTGACATCGTATTTGTGGCAAGGCCACCTTCATAATTTTCATACATGTCGCTCTTGGTTCAGTGCATATCCTGGTACACCGCCGGAGGCATTCATATAGAGTCATATCTTGTTCTAGCTTTGAGTTGTAATTCTTGAGTTGTAAATCCATAAAATTGTGATGATCTTCATTATTAGAGCATTGTCTCGGCGAGGAAAGGATGATGAAGACTATGATTCCCCCACAAGTTGGGATGAGACTTCGGACTTTACAAAAAGAAAAAAAAGAGAAAGGCCAAAAAAAGAAGAAAGGCCAAAGAAAAAAAACAAAGAAAAATAATAATAAAAAGAGAGAAAAAGAGAGAAGGGACAATGCTATTGTCTCTTTTTCCACACTTGTACTTCAAAGTAGCACCATGATCTTCATGATAGAGAGTCTCCTATGTTGTCACTTTCATATACTACTGGGAATTTTTCATTATAGAAATTGGCTTGTATATTCCAATGACGGGCTTCCTCAAAATGCCCTAGGTCTTCGTGATCAAGTGAGTTGGATGCACACCCACTTAGTTATTTTTGTTGAGCTTTCATATATTTATAGCTCTAGTGCATCCGTTGCATGGCAATCCCTACTCACTCACATTGTCTAGTGATGGGCATCTCCATAGCCCGTTGATACGCCTAGTTGATGTGAGACTATCTTCTCCCCCTTTTTGTCCTCACAACCACCATCTTTTACCACCTTAGTGCTATGTCCATGGCTTACGCTCATGTATTGCGTAAGAGTTTAAATAGCTAAAGCGCGCTAAAAAGTATGAAACAATTGCTCGGCTCGTCATCGGGGTTGTGCATGATGGGAGTATTTTGTGTAATGAAAATGAAGCATGGCCTAACTATATGATTTTGTAGGGATAAGCTTTCTTTGGCTATGCTATTTTGATAGGACATGATTATTTGTTAGTATGCTTTGAAGCATTATTATTTTTATGTTTTATAAGCTTTTATCTTGAATCATTTGGATCTGAACATTCATGCCACAATAAAGAAAATTACATTGAGAATTATGCTAGGTAGCATTCCACATCAAAAATTCTGTTTTTATCATTTACCTACTCGAGGACGAGTAGGAATTAAGCTTGGGGATGCTTGATACGTCTCCAACGTATCTATAATTTTTGATTGTTCCATGCTATTATATTACCCCTTTTGGATGTTTATGGGCTTTATTTTACACATTTATATCATTTTTGGGACTAACCTACTAACCGGAGGCCCAACCCGTATTGCTGTTTTTTTGCCTATTTCAGTATTTCGAAGAAAAGGAATATCAAACGAAGTCCAAGCGGAATGAAACCTTCGGGAGCGTGATTTTCGGAACGAACGTGATCCAGAGGACTTGGAGTGCAAGTCAAGAAGTAGCCGAGGCGGCCACGAGAGGGTAGGGCGCCCCCCCCCTATAGGGTGCCCCCCCTGTCTTGTGGGCCCCTCGGGCGGCCACCGACGTACTTCTTCCTCCTATATAAGCCCACGTACCCCAAAAACATCCAGGGAGCACCCGAAACACAATTTCCACCGCCGTAACCTTCTGTATCCACGAGATACCATCTTGGAGCCTTCGCTGCCACTCCGTCGGAGGGGGAATCGACCACGGAGGGCTTCTACATCCACACCATAGCCCTTCCGATGAGTTGTGAGTAGTTTACCACAGACCTTCGGGTCCATAGTTATTAGCTGGATGGCTTCTTCTCTCCTTTTGGATCTCAATACAATGTTCTCCCCCTCTATTGTGGAGATCTATTCGATGTAAACTCTTTTTTCGGTGTGTTTGTCGAGATCCGATGAATTGTGGGTTTATGATCAAGTTTATCTATGAGAAATATTTGAATCTCCTCTAAATTCTTTTATGTATGATTGAGTTATCTTTGCAAGTCTCTTCGAATTATCAGTTTGGTTTGGCCTACTAGATTGATCTTTCTTGCCATGGGAGAAGTGCTTAGCTTTGGGTTCAATCTTGCGGTGTCCTTACCCAGTGACAGAAAGGGTTGCAAGGCACGTATTGTATTGTTGCCATCGAGGATAAAAAGATGGGGTTTATATCATATTGCATGAGTTTATCCCTCTACATCATGTCATCTTTCTTAATGTGTTACTCTGTTCTTTATGAACTTAATACTCTAGATGCAGGCAGAAGTCGGTCGATGTGTGGAGTAATAGTAGTAGATGCAGGCAGGAATCGGTCTACTTGTCACGGACGTGATGCCTATATACATGATCATGCCTACATAATCTCATAATTATTCGCTTTTCTATCAATTGCTCGACAGTAATTTGTTAACCCACCGTAATACTTATGCTATCATGAGAGAAGCCTCTAGTGAAACCTATGGCCCCCGGGTCTATCTCTTATCGTATTTGCTTTCAAACTACTTTTATTTGCATCTTTACTTTTTGCATCTATATTATAAAATACCAAAAATATATTTATCTTATCATACTATCTCTATTAGATCTCACTTTCGCAAGTGGCCGCGAAGGGATTGACAACCCCTTTATTGCGTTGGTTGCGAGTTCTTTGTTCATTTGTGTAGGTGCGTGGGACTTTTGAGGAGCCTCTGATACGTCTCCAATGTATCTATAATTTTTTATTGTTCCATGCTATTATATTACCCGTTTTGGATGTTTATGGGCTTTATTTTACACATTTATATCATTTTTTGGGACTAACCTATTAACCGGAGGCCCAGCCTATATTGCTGTTTTATTGCCTATTTCAGTATTTCGAAGAAAAGGAATATCAAACGGAGTCCAAACGGAATGAAATCTTCGGCAGCGTGATTTTTTGGAAGAATATCACCCAGGAGACTTGGAGTTCACGTCAGAAGAGCCTCGAGGAGGCCAGGAGATAGGAGGTCGCCCCCCTACTAGGCGCGCCCCCTGTCTCGTGGGCCCCTCGAGCACCTCCCGACCGACTTCTTTCGCCTATATAAGCCTACATACCCTAAAAACATCAGATATCAAGATAGATCGGGAGTTCCACCGCAGCAAACCTCTATAGCCACCAAAAACCTCACGGGAGCCTGTTCCGGCACCCTGCCGAAGGGGGAACCCATCACCGGTGGCCATCTTCATCATCCCGACGCTCTCCATGATGAGAAGGGAGTAGTTCACCCTCGGGGCTGAGGGTATGTACCAGTAGCTATGTGTTTGATCTCTCTCTCTCTCGTGTTCTCTCTATGGCACGATCTTGATGTATCGCGAGCTTTGCTATTATAGTTGGATCTTATGATGTTTCTCCCCCTCTACTCTCTTGTGATGAATTGAGTTTCCCTCTTGAAGTTATCTTATCAGATTGAGTCTTTGATTTGAGAACACTTGATGTATGTCTTGCCGTGTTTATCTGTGGTGACAATGGGATATCACGTGCCACTTGATGTATGTTTTGGTGACCAACTTGCGGGTTCCGCCCATGAACCTATGCATAGGGGTTGGCACACGTTTTCTTGATTCTCCGGTAGAAACTTTGGGGCACTCTTTGAAGTACTTTGTGTTGGTTGGATGAATCTGAGATTGTGTGATGCATATCGTATAATCATGCCCACGGATACTTGAGCTGACAATGGAGTATCTAGGTGACATTAGGGTTTTGGTTGATTTGTGTCTTAAGGTGTTATTCTAGTATGAACTCTATGATAGATTGAGCGGAAAGAATAGCTTCATGTCATTTTACTACGAGCTCTTGAATAGATAGATCAAAAAGGATAACTTCGAGGTGGTTTCGTACCCTACCATAATCTCTTCGTTTGTTCTCCGCTATTAGTGTCTTTGGAGTGACTCTTTGTTGCATGTTGAGGGATTGTTATATAATCTATCTATGTTATTATTGTTGAGAGAACTTGCACTTGTGAAAGTATGAACCTTAGGCCCTGTTTCCTATCATTGCAATATCGTTTACACTCACTTTTATCGCTTGCTACCTTGCTGTTTTTATAATTTCAGATTACAAAAACCTATATCTACCATCTACATTGCACTTGTATCACCATCTCTTTGCCGAACTAGTGCACCTATACAATTTACCATTGTATTGGGTGTGTTGGGGACACAAGAGACTCTTTGTTATTTGGTTGCAGGGTTGCCTGAGGGAGACCATCTTCATCCTACGCCTCCTACGGATTGATAAACCTTTGGTCATCCACTTGAGGGAAATTTGCTACTGTCCTACAAACCTGTGCACTTGCAGGCCCAACAACGTCTACAAGAACAAGGTTGTGTAGTAGACATCAAGCTCTTTTCTGGCGCTGTTGCCGGGGAGGCTAGGTAAGCGGCACTCACACCCGTTCAACTAAGCTCTTTTCTGGCGCCGTTGTCGGGGAGGTGAGTGCTTGAAGGTATATCTTTAGATCTTGCAATCGAATCTTTTTGTTTCTTGTTTTATCACTAGTTTAGTTTATAAAAGAAACTACAAAAAAATGGAGTTAAGTTTATCTCATACGCTTCGTCTTTTTAATATCTTTCATGAGTATGATGAAAAGGAAAATTGTGCTCAAGTGCTAGAAGAAGAAATCTATAGAATGTTTGATACTAAATCTTTGAATGATGAGAATGATTGCAATGTTGTTAGTATGAATTCCTTGAATATCCATGATGCTAATGATATGCAATGCCACAAGCTTGGGGAAGCTATGTTTGATGATTATGATATTTTTAGTCCCCCAAGTTTTGATGAGAATATTTATTATGATGAAAGCATGCCTCCTATTTATGATGATTATATTGATGAAAGTAGGTTTGGAAGAGTATCAACTTTAGGAAGTAGTGATCCCACTATTTTGGAGGATGTTGAATCTTATTGTGATGAACATGAATGTGGATTTGGAAGAGTGTCAACTTTATTTAGTGATGATTCCACTATTTCGGAAGAGGTTCCAATTAATTATGAGAACAAAGTTGATATCTATGATGATTATTGTGATGACTTGTATGCTATTAGTAATAATGATAACCATGAAACTTGTCATCATGATTTTAGTTTTCAATTGGATTATGCCTCACATGATAATTATTTTGTTGAGTTTACTCCCACTACTATTCATGAGAAAAAATTTGCTTATGTGGAGAGTAGTAAATTTCCTATGCTTGTAGATCATGAAAAGAATGCTTTATGTGCTGGTTATATTGTTGAATTCATTCATGATACTACTGAACATTATTATGAGGGAGGAATATATGCCTGTAGGAATTGCAATAATATCAAGTTTCCTCTCTATGTGCTTAAAATTTTGAAGTTATGCTTGTTTTGCCTTCCTATGCTAGTTGATTATTGTTTCCATAAGTTGTTTTCTCACAAAATCCCTGTGCATAGGAAGTGGGTTAGACTTAAATGTGCTAGTCACATTCTTCATGATGCTCTCTTTATGTTTCAATTCTTATCTTTTATGTGAGCATCATTTCATCATGCCTAGCTAGGGGCGTTAAACGATAGCGCTTGTTGGGAGGCAACCCAACTTTATTTTTGTTCCTTGATTTTTGTTCCTGTTTAGTAATAAATAATTCATCTAGCCTATGGTTAGATGTGGTTTCATGTTTTAATTAGTGTTTGTGCCAAGTAGAACCTTTGGGAAGACTTGGGTGAAGTTTATGTGATCTTGCTGTAAAAAACAGAAACTTTTGTGCTCACGAGTTTAGCTGCCATTTTTTACTGGAGAGTGATTTTAGGTTGATTCTTTTTGCAGATGATTAATAGACAAATTACGCAGGTACATAAATTTATTTAAGAATTTTTTGAGTTCCATAAGTATACGTTTGATACAGATTACTACAGACTGTTCTGTTTTTGACAGATTCTGTTTTCCATGTGTTGTTTGCTTATTTTGATGAATCTATGAGTAGTATCGGAGGGTATGAACCATAGACAAGTTAGAATACAGTACATATTACACCAATATGAATTTAGAATGAGTTCATTACAGTACCTAAGTGGTGGTTTTATTTTCTTATACTAACGGAGCTTATGAGTTTTGCTTTGAGTTTTGTGTGGTTGAAGTTTTCAAGTTTTGGGTAAAGATTCAATGGACTGTGGAATAAGGAGTGGAAATAGCCTAAGCTTTGGGATGCCGAAGGCACCCCAAGGTAATATTCAAGTACAACCAAGAGCCTAAGCTTGGGGATGCCCCGGGAAGGCATCCCCTCTTTCGTCTTCGTTCATCGGTAACTTTACTTGGAGCTGTATTTTTATTCGCCACATGATATGTGTTTTGCTTGGAGCATCATTTTATTTTGTTAGTATTTGATTGCTGTTATTTAGAATAATGTTTTGCATCTTTAGTTTCAATAAAAATGTCAAGGATAGCCTTTGCCATGCTTACTTTGCTTGTATACATGTTGCTGTTTGAAAACAGAAAGTTTACCGCTGTTGAAACAATTCCCTAGAAAAGTCAGAGAATGTTATAACTTTGAAACTTTTTTCATATTAAGCTCTGATAAATTTATTACAGTGAGAATTTTCTCTCATAATTTTTGGAGTTAGGGAAGTATTGATACTCTTGCATTCTTTACAGACTGTACTGTTTTGGCAGATTGCTGTTATGGTTGCATTGTTTGCATATGTTTGCTAGTTTAATGATTCTATTTGAGGATAGGAGTGTTAAATATGCAGATACATTTAGTATGAAATGTTGAATAATAATTTTAGTTATTTGTTACAGTAGAAAATGATAAGGTTTTGCATTGGTTTATACTAACCTATCTCACGAGTTCTTGTTGAGTTTGGTGTGAATGAAGCTTTTGAGAAATAGAGAAACCATGATATGAGAGGAATTAAGGAGACACAATCAAGCTTGGGGATGCCCAAGGCACCCCAATATAATATTTCAATAAGTCTCAAGCATCTAAGCTTGGGGATGCCCCGTTAGGCATCCCACCTTTCTTCTTCAACAACTATCGGTTAGTATCGGTTGAGTCTAAGTTTTTGCTTCTTCACATGAGTTGTGCTATCCTTGCAATGCCATTTTATTTTGTTTTGCTTGCTGCTTGAATACAATACCAAGATCTGAAATTCTTAAATGTTAGAGATTCTTCACATAGTTGCACAATTATTTGACTACTCATTGATCTTCACTTATATCTTTCGGAGTAGTTTTTCGTTTGCTCTAGTGCTTCACTTATATATTTTAGAGCACGGCGGTGGTTATATTTTGAAGAAATTGCTAGTATCTCATGCTTCACTTATATTATTTTGAGAGTCTTTTAGAACAGCATGGTATTTGCTTTGGTTACAAATTTGGTCCTAGAATGATGAGCATCCAAGTTGGGTATAATAAAAACTATCATAGGAAGTGAATTGGATGCTATGATCAATTTGTTGCTTGATAATTGTTTTGAGATATAAGGGTAGTAATGTTAGGGTCATGCTAGTGGATAATTATGAAATTGAGAAATACTTTTGTTGAAGTTGGCAAGTCCCGTAGCATGCACGTATGGCAAAAGTTGTGTGACAAATTTGTTGCATGAGGTGCTCTTTTGATTGTCTTCCTTATGAGTGGCAGTCAGGGATGAGTGATGGTCTTTTCCTACCAATATATCCCTCTTGGGGCATGCGTAGTAGTACTTTGCTTCGAGGGCTAAGTAGATTTCTGCAATAAGTATATGAGTTCTTTATGACTAATGTGAGTCCATGGATATACGCACACTCATCCTTCCACTTTGCTAGCCTCTATTATACCGCGCAACTTTCGCCGGTATCACACCCATTATTTACCTTCCTCAAAACAGCCACCATACCTACCTATTATGGCATTTCCATTGCCACTCCAAGATATATTGCCATGCAACTTTCCACCGTTCCGTTTATTATGACACGTTCCATCATTGTCATATTGCTCTTTGCATGATCATGTAGTTGACATCGTATTTCTGACAAGGCCACCTTCATAATTTTCATACATGTCACTCTTGATTCATTGCATATCCCGGTACACCACCGGAGGCATTTATATAGAGTCATATCTTGTTCTAGCTTTGAGCTGTAATTCTTGAGTTGTAAATCCATAAAAGTGTGATGATCTTCATTATTAGAGCATTGTCTCAGTGAGGAAAGGATGATGAAGACTATGATTCCCCCACAAGTCGGATGAGACTTCGGACTTTACAAAAAAAAGAGAAAGGCCAAAAAAAAGGCCAAAGAAAAAAAGAAAAAAAGAAAAAAGAAGAAGAAAAATTAAAATGAGAGAAAAAGAGAGAAGGGACAATGCTACTATCTCTTTTTCCACACTTGTGCTTCAAAGTAGCACCATGATCTTCATGATAGAGAGTCTCCTATGTTGTCACTTTCATATACTAAGTGGGAATTTTTCATTATAGAACTTGGCTTGTATATTCCAATGATGGGCTTCCTCAAAATGCCCTAGGTCTTCATGAGCAAGCAAGTTTGATGCACACCAACTTAGTTATTTTTGTTGAGCTTTCATATATTTATAGCTCTAGTGCAGCCGTTGCATGGCAATCCCTACTCACTCACATTGATATCTATTGATGGGCATCTCCATAGCCCGTTGATACGCCTAGTTGATGTGAGACTATCTTCTCCCTCCTTTTGTCCTCACAACCACCATCTTTTACCACCCAAGTGCTATGTCCATGGCTTACGCTCATGTATTGCGTAAAAATTGAAAAAAGTTGAAGCACGCTAAAAAGTATGAAACAATTGCTCAGCTCGTCATCAGGATTGTGCATGATGGGAGTATTTTGTGTAACGAAAATGAAGCATGGCCTAACTATATGATTTTGTAGGGATAAACTTTCTTTGGCTATGCTATTTTGATACATGATTATTTGTTAGTATGCTTTGAAGCATTATTATTTTTATGTTTTATAAGCTTTTATCTTGAATCATTTGGATCTGAACATTCATGCCACAATAAAGAAAATTACATTGAGAATTATGTAGGTAGCATTCCACATCAAAAAATTTGTTTTTATCATTTACCTACTTGAGGACGAGTAGGAATTAAGCTTGGGGATGCTTGATACGTCTCCAACGTATCTATAAATTTTGATTGTTCCATGCTATTATATTACCCGTTTTGGATGTTTATGGGCTTTATTTTACACATTTATATCATTTTTTGGGACTAACCTATTAACTGGAGGCCCAGCCCATATTGTTGTTTTATTGCCTGTTTCAATATTTTGAAGAAAAGGAATATCAAACGGAGTCCAAATGGAATGAAATCTTTGGCAGCATGATTTTTTTGGAAGAATATCACCTAGGAGACTCGGAGTTCACGTCAGAAGAGCCTCGAGGAGGCCAGGAGATAGGAGGGTGCCCCCCCTACTAGGCGCGCCCCCTGTCTCGTGGGCCCCTCGAGCACCTCCCGACCGACTTCTTTCGCCTATATAAGCCTATGTACCCTAAAACATCAGCTATCAAGATAGATCGGGAGTTCCGCTGCTGCAAGCCTCTGTAGCCACCAAAAACCTCACGGGAGCCCGTTCCGGCACCCTGCCGGAGGGGGAACCCATCACCAGTGGCCATCTTCATCATCCCGGTGCTCTCCATGATGAGGAGGGAGTAGTTCACCCTCGGGGCTGAGGATATGTACCAGTAGCTATGTGTTTGATCTCTCTCTCTCTCTCTCTCTCTCTCTCGTGTTCTCTCTATGGCACGATCTTGATGTATCGCGAGCTTTGCTATTATAGTTGGATCTTATGATGTTTCTCCCCCTCTACTCTCTTGTGATGAATTGAGTTTCCCTCTTGAAGTTATCTTATCGAATTGAGTCTTTGATTTGAGAACACTTGATGTATGTCTTGCCGTGTTTATCTGTGGTGATAATGGGATATCACGTGCCACTTGATGTATGTTTTGGTGAACAACTTGCGGGTTCTGCCCATGAACCTATGCATAGGGGTTGGCACACGTTTTCTTGATTCTCCAGTAGAAACTTTGGGGCACTCTTTGAAGTACTTTGTGTTGGTTGGATGAATCTGAGATTGTGTGATGCATATCGTATAATCATGCCCACGGATACTTGCGGTGACAATGGAGTATCTAGGTGACATTAGGGTTTTGGTTGATTTGTGTCTTAAGGTGTTATTCTAGTATGAACTCTATGATAGACTGAGCGGAAATAATAGCTTCATGTTATTTTACTACGAGCTCTTGAATAGATAGATCAAAAAGGATAACTTTGAGGTGGTTTCGTAACCTACCATAATCTCTTCGTTTGTTCTCCGCTATTAGTGTCTTTGGAGTGACTCTTTGTTGCATGTTGAGGGATTGTTATATGATCTATCTATGTTATTATTGTTGAGAGAACTTGCACTAGTGAAAGTATGAACCTTAGGCCTTGTTTCCTATCATTGCAATACCATTTACGCTCACTTTTATCGCTTGCTACCTTGCTGTTTTTATAATTTCAGATTACAAAAACCTATATCTACCATTTATATTCACTACAAAAAAATACACTTCCGTGATGATACATGTTTTTCACAGTAGGTCGTGTTTTTTGTCATGCATGTACATCCATGACAAATTTATGACAGAATCAAGATAGTCATACCCGTGCTGTCGTAGAAGTGTTCCATGACATTACCAAAATTATCATCACGGAAGTGTCCACTTCCATGACGATAAATCACGCGTCACGGAAGTGCTTTCATCAAGGGTGACCGACACATGGCATCCACCCTAACGGAACGCCGTTAAGCTATCAGGTCTGGTTTTGGATCCGATAACCCGTTAACAGCCCCGACCAATGGGGATTTTCCACGTGTAAAATCATCATTGGCTGGAGGAAACACGTGTCGGCTCATCATTGGGACAGATGTCATCCACCCATTGGACAGAAGGCGCCTATGATACGTCGACATGTGGAACGACCAATCAAGTTTAAATGGGCCGGCCCAACTAAAGGCCCACAAGATTTTGCGGCCCATAATGGGTCGGCCCAGTTAAAGGCCCACGAGATTTTTCGGACTATAATGGGCTGGCCCAGCTAAAGGCCCACAAGATTTCACGGGCCATAATAGGCCGGCCCAGGTAAAGGCCCACAAGATTTTTGTGTGCCATAATGGGCCGGCCCAGGTAAAGGCCCACAAAATTCTTGCTGATCATAATGGGCCGGCCCAGCTAAAGGCCCACGAGATTTCGCCGACATTAATGGGCCGGCCCAGCTGTAGGCCCACAAGATTTTGAGGACCCTAGTAGGCCGGCCCATTAACTGGCTGCCATGTTTTGGGCCAAATGCCGGCCCATAATTGATCCGGTCCATTAATGGTCTGCCACGTTCCCGGCCTAGTAATGGCCCATATAAGATCCGGCCCGTTAAAAGCCTCCCACTTTCTGGGCCAAATCACGGCCCAGATCAGGTCCGACCCTTTAAGAGGCTTTGGGCTCAATTATGGCCCATATCAGATTCGGCCCGTTGACTGGACGCTATGCTTTTGGGCCCACTTGCTAAAGGCCCACTTAGTAATTCAGCCTGATATTAGTTTCAGCCTGTTAACGGCCCATTTAACATTTCGGCCCTATATTAATTTCGGCCTGTTAAAAGCCCGTCATATAGTTGGGCCTAACTACGGCCCGATTTGCATCCGGCCTGCTCGCAGCCGATATCTGATTGGGTCAAACAAGGACCGAGACAACTTTGGCCTGTTAAAAGCCCGTGAATTGATTCGCACAATCATGGGCCGGGGTCCATTTCGGGCTGCCACCGGCCCATGAGCTATTCGGCACGTTTCAGGCCCAGCCTACTTCTCAGCCTCCTAAAAGCCCATTGAGTTTTCTTACGAAAAGAGGGTCGGGGGTTACTCGGCTTATTAAAGGCCCGAATCTACTAGTGGGCCAGTTTGACGGGGCCCATGATGCGGATCATACATCGTGATTGCATGACGACCCGATTATGTACCATAATTTTACGGGTTGGCCGGTTTACTGCGAAGACAGGATATATATACAGTAAAATAATTGCAGCATCGTGAATAAGAAAAAACCTAGACTATACAATAAAGAAATTACGGCATATTACATCCACTGGGCATCAAAGTTCACCACTATGATAATAAAGCACAAGCAGACAGCAGATTACATACACTGGGTATCAAAGATCGCCACCAGTGCAAATAAACACGCCGACAAAATAATATACAAAACCGACAGCACTTCAATAGAGTTCAAGAAAGGTTAGCCCTGCTGGGGAGCTGCAACGCAAGCAGCTGAGCAAGATGATGAGACTGCGGTTGTTCAACACTTATATCTTCCTCACTCTGATAGATAAACAAGCAGACAGATGACAGGTTTTGCACATAAAAGTATCAGTGCTGAATATTAATCACATTTCTTACTGACGAATAAAGTGACATAGTTTAAAATTGCATTAACACAATATGGTATTGTTCAGGTCAAGACATAGCAGGAATTGACATTGTGAAGGAGTTGGCAGCTTCACGACACCACTGGATTACAGATCAAGAACTCATAAGTATTAATGGTTAGTGTGCTGTCAATTTATCCCATTTCAGATTGGCAAATAAAGAGGCGGTTTAAATAATAGTAGAATGATATGACATTGTTCATAGTTAAGACATTGCAGAATATGACATTGTGATGTAGTGGGTAGGTTCACCACACCACTGGATTACGGATGAAGAATAGAAGCATACATGCAATGCAAAAGAAGATCACTTGCTCTATATAGTTTAATTTACATGGTATGAAGAAGGAACTTGGTTGTACAACTGAAAACTTAAATTGAGAAGGACAAACTTTTGTTTATGAACTACATAATAAACTTAAGAAATTTGATGCAAACACCAAAAATAAACAGCTATTGCAGTCATGCCTAACCAAATATACACAACAAAGTTTGAAGGCTTGAGAAGGACAAACTTACATTACTGGTGAAGACAGGCTCTATAAAGCCCTTGTCCATGCTGATGGGGGGGGGGGCAATTCAAGAAGTTTAGCACAGAATGTTCTTCATAAGCATTGCCTTTATTCTACATTTTGTTAAGAGTAAATATAGATGTGATAATATACGAAAAAATGGAGAATATTTAAGATAAGATGAAGAGTGATGCTACATAACCAAGTAGCTATAAATGTATGTGCAGCGATACAGGCAAACGGCACAGCCAAGAGCAATGCACAACTAAACTTCTTCAGTACCAACCTTATGGTAAGAGTAAATATAGATCTGATGTGTAGAAAATGGAGGGCAAAGGAAAATAAGCTGCAGAGTGATGGTACATGAACAACTACCTGTCAATATAAGTACACTGATAAAGGACAACATGTACTTACAAGAACAATGCAGAGCTAAAAAAATTCATTGGCATTGGATATATTCTACACTAATGTAACCATTCATAGAGATCAGATAATTTGGAGCGAACAATTGATAAGCAAGCTATCATGCATACTGCTGTCACATAATGAACCAGGTATGTATGCAAGTACAGTGATACCGGACAACATGTACTAACAAGAGCAAAGCAGCAGGCAGCATATTTGCAATATCCTGTCATTCTTTTCAAAGCGGAATTCTTCTTCGAGCAGATTTCTTGCAAACAAGATCCATAAGGCACATGCCGAAAAGTAGAAGCTCAAATTGTCATGTGATTTCATAGACAGTACCTCATCCTGGGAACGAGACCAGTGCATAACAATGTTTTTCCATTCAATGTCTTCTAAATTTAGCACAGGAGACTTCACCGGAAATTCGTTTATAGATTTGCCACCGAAGTGTGATTTCCTCAGGTAACACCGATACTGCTGCAATGCTTCCTTGAAAAGCACAAGCAAGCTTTGCTCGTCATGACTATCCAAATTGACCCTCGCCTAGTTACAACAATGTAATGTAAATCATTGATGTGTTCAATCAGCAGAAAACAGGAAAGTAATAACCATGAATAGTAGCACTTACACGTAAGTTGGACAGGAAGATGTGAAAATGGTGTTTGTCTTCACAATAATCTTCCCATGATGGGAATATATGCACGTAGTCCCTAATAACATTGAAAGCCTTGTCTTTTAAACTGGGAATAAATGGAATGGGGTTCCAATCTGCAGGAATTGGCCGTCTCTGCAGTTGGGATAGGTCTTCGGCCAGTGGACTTGCTGTACTTTTTGCTGGAGTGGGATTTCTCTGTGGTACAGCTGGTGCTATGGAAAATGAAATCGGTATACCTTTTGCTAAAGTGCAGGTCCTGTGTGGTGGGGCTAGTGGTGTGGCCAGTGAAGTATGGGTACAGTCTTCTGGAGTCGGTCCTACGTTTTGCGTCACAGCTCTATCGAACATGGTAAAGAAGAGCAAGCAAATTTTGGATAATAAAATGTTGGTTGCGCAGTACCCACACATGATGAACCGGAGCGCATTAAGAATGCAACTCCCAGCTGTCTCTCGACCATTTTAGGCGGTTGGATGAAGATCTTACGTCTCCTAACCCTTCTTCTTCCTTGTCTCTGATTCTTCCCATACATAACACCGCATGGGCCGCCGGCCGGACCACCGACCCCCACCGCCTGTGTTCCTCCGCCACCCCCACCCCCCACCCGCATCGAGTTTTCTTCGTTCGGCGAGGCCCCACAACCACCCGAGCCTCTTGGATCGCACCGGCGAACTCCGGCGAGCTCTGAAAAATCGACTGACCCAATTTTGAAATTTAGTCTACTGTGATTTAACTAGTGTGGAATATAAAAGGGGAAAACCATAAGCATTGGGAGTATAGTGTTGAGCGTGCCATGGCGGATCTGAAGGTGCAAACCGGACAAAGGAAACTTCGCAACCAAGACAAGAAATCAGAGTAAAGCTGTGGCAATCTATTTTCTTGCTGCGATAAATAAGTTGAGCAGATACGAAAGAGTACCGCCTCTGGTGCGGTGCCGTGTACGCATCTGGTGAGAATTTGACGGTGTTGCGGTAGCGATGGCTGTCGGCGGCGTGGAAGCAGATCTAGGAGGGTAGACGGTGGCGGCGGGGCGCGGTGGACGAGACGGTCGTAGGAGCGGCGCCGGCAAGGTGGACGACGACGGGGATGAAGCGAGAGGACGGAATGCAAGGATCCCGGTCTGAAGGCGTGGATGAGAGAGGTCGATCTCTTGTAATGGACGGCGGCGTCGGGGTATCAGCTCCGGCATGGTGGAGGAGGACGGCGGTGGATGGGGTGGCGGACAGTGGCGGACGGAGGAGGGTGGGGTGGAGAGGGTGTTTTGGCGCCCACAGAGTACGAATGGGGAAAAGGGAGGTAGAGAGGAAGGGGGGAACCATGTATTCAAGGCGTGCTTGTCTCAAATGCGAGGAAATTTACAAACTTAGCCCCTGTTTCAAATTTCTACTACATCACAACAACATTAGTCGGTTGGGGATAGGACAGTAATCTCGCATACACCGAATATTTTCCGACGAGAGTTTGTTTTTGGCGCCCACCGTGTATGAATATGAATTGGGGAGGGAGTCAATTTCGGCCGAGGGCACACTGTGTTTTGGCGCCCACCGTGTATGAATCCGGGTGAGAGGCGGTTACATCACGTTTGGGTGAAATTAGAAACCTACTCCTATCAAAACCTATAGAACTCCAGCAGATAGGCTTTGTGCGGCAGGGATAGGTAGTAGTGATTTCCATCTCGCAGATTTTGGTTTCAGACGGTTACTGCGACTTTCCCCGCTTCGTTCAAATTTTGCACAGTGCACGTTTACCGTGCCAACTCAATTCGAATCCCGTTTGTATTCTACTATTTTTTTCGGGCGGGATCCATTTTCAATTGGAATTACATTCTATATACATCATTTTTTTACATATATACTTTCAAAAGCACAACAACATTTATACATAAATATGGTTTACAAATGGCATGATCTCAGATTCATAAGGTTGTATCCATCAATTTGGATTTTCAAATATTTCAAACCACTTTATGTTGAAATCCAATGTATGCATTCCTCGCTAACTGTCTCCAATTAATGTGTGTTTCATGCGGGTTTTTTTAACTTCTCAAACATGTATAATGTGTTTCACACATGCAACATATAGTGTAATCCCGTTTAGACATTAATTGCATATAAACCATGCATTGTTTGTAATTGAAGAATCTATGGATCACCAATATTGATAAACTATATAACATTACACGTGTGCCCAAATTCAAATGAATATGCATGTTTGATACACCAATTTGCGTTATGATATTATCGATGTCATGATCTCCAGTTTAAATATTTGAATCCCCTTTAATCCAGATATTCGTCTCATATAGCTATCGCTCATACTTATATAGGACTATCTCTCTGGACCTATACACATTCATCGTCTCTCAGGCATCTCTCGTGCTACCTGTATGTCGACAATGATCTTTTATCTTCGTAACACACTGACGGTACTCTCTCCATCGACCTTCATCACTCTATCTCTCTCTAAGTATATCTCGCTCCCTGCTATGTGTCTCTAGCTATGATTCTCCATGTGGAATCTCTTTCTCTCACACAAACACAAAACTTTGTCTCCTGGGGTCTCATTTCTCTCAACTATTCCCATGTGTGCCACTCGCACACCCCTCATACAGAGATGTCTTTCACTCCTTAGATATGAGAACCTATGACTCTTCCTCTTCAATATCTCTTTCTCACACACAAACACAAACTTTGTCTCCAAGGGTCTCATATTTCTCAATTGTTCTCTTGTATGTCGCTCAAACACACCCTCTCTCCCTAGAGAAATCTTGCATTCCCTCATATGTCTCTCTAGCTATCACTCTCGTTGTGAAATATCTTTCTCTCTCGCAGACACAAAACTCCGTCTCTCTGGATCTCATTTCTCTCTGATATTTGTTTCTATGTGACTCACATGCACCTTCTCTCTATCTCTCTCACACCCACACACATAACCCAACCTTCTGATCCACTCGACTCCTATCTCTAGCGCACACTAGCTAGCATCTTTATCTTTCTGTTTATCTGTTTCTCCATCAACCTTCTTTCTCGCCCTTACTCTTGATTCCTATCACGCACACTACATATGTTTCTCTCTACATGCATGCAGTCAAGTGCCCGCTCACACACATATATAACTTCTCCCTTTGAACCACCCGACGGTCATCTCCGACACCCAAACTAACGGATGTCTCTCTAGCTAGCATCTCCGTCTCTGTATCTATCTGTAGTTTCTCCATCAACATTTCTTTCTCGCACGGAGTCTTGCTTCCTATCACACACACTATATATGTCTATCCATACATATACATTTATAGGTTGATCTCTTTTGCACAATCGTTGCGCCTCACCCCCTATGCTCGCCATAGATGCATGCTCCAGCCCACGCCACTATCTCTTAAAGACAAAAACACATGCTCAATTGTCGGGCCTTCTTCCCTGTATTCTCACATGCATGCATATTGTCATACCGATCCGTCTCTCCCATGTCGCTGATCTTAGGACTTATGTCTTCTTTCTTTTATCTCGATCATGCGCGCGCGCACACGCACATCACACGTATACATGTATACCTCTCACACATGCACGTTCAAGGTCTCTATGTCTCCATACGTAGTTAATTACCCTCAATCCTAACGCCACATCGAATCATTCTCCTCTTTTGTGCACATAACTTCCGTTTGGATGGGCAAAACACACACTCACACTTAACAATCTCCT
>NC_041383.1:494808821-494826957 GCF_002162155.2 Triticum dicoccoides | reverse complement strand
AAACTAAGACTCCATCTCTCTCTCTCCTCTCTGTATCTCTCTCTCTCTCACACACACACACACCACACACACCACACACACTAAGACTCCATCTCACACACACATGCTCTAGGCGGAGCATTTGTTCCTACCACCCTTCATCCAACCTTACTCGTATGATAAACAATCACCTTTATTTACTTGCATAACATGGACAGATTCCACTTTACTTTAGTAGTCAGCAAACTTATCATCTGTATACCCTTATAAAAAACGAGTTGGCGATGATGGTGTGCCTGCCATCTTGTAATACAGACCGTATGATCTATATCTAATGGATAGGAAGCAAACTATGATAATTTTACAAAAGATACCTGCACCTCTCTCCACATCATTATCTCCCGCAACCTCATTGCTCAGCAATTTAAAAAGGAATAAGTCTCTGGAACAATCTAGCATGCAAGGTGGCCGCTGCCGCCTGCCGGCACCGTCCATCCCCATGCCTCCGCCCATTCCGACCACTAGTCACCACCACGCTCCACTCCTCCTCGCCTTATCTCTCATCTTTCATTTTTTCGATGACATTCTCGAGATATCATTAGTTTTTACACATGGGATTACTCCTGCATGAGTCAATCACAACAGGTGTTTTGTAAAAAATGCATATTGATGTTCCGTGCAATGCACGAGAATCTTGCTTGTAATTATATAACACAAATCACGAGCAGGAAGTGACATTTTTTTTGACACAACCACGTTAACATGGCCACGTAAATCACGAGCAGAAAGGAGAAGGGAAGCAGGCTATGGAGTAACGTTTTTACCACAATTTCTTAGGAAACTGAGTGCAATAATTGAGTAGTTTTGCAAACTACCATTACTACTACACCTGAAACGGTTCAAAATCTATACTCCCTTGCTAGCACGCGCTTCCCGCATGAAACGGTCAGCGTCGCCTGGAGCGTCAGTGCCGCATTAATGCCCGGCTAGAGCGGAGGCGACCTCTCACTGGTGCCGGCTTTGAAGTGGCGCGACGGCCGAGAGAGCGCCGCTTTCGCGTCGAGACTGGCCATAGGCCCTGTTTGGATCCATGGGTTAGAGTTAGTTTGAGCTAGTTGGGGCTCAAATAGCCCTAAAGTATCCAAGCATGAGGGTTTAAATTGGAGCAAGTTGCACCGAACCCACAAAAAAAAACTATCCCACCCAAGAGGTGCTAACTGGAGATAGTTCTCAATGGGACCACTAAAAAATCACTTTTCTCTCTCCATGAAGTGCATTTATTGTCAATCTAACCCTATCACCCAAACACCTATTTGGCTACAGTTAGTTTAGGGTTAGTCATGAGTTAGTCTAACCTCTAGCTAAGTTAGAGTATCAAACAGGAGCAGTATAGGACATGCAAGTTGCTCAAAGCATACAGGCAAATTCGTACGTGAAAGGATTTTTTTCTTTCTGAAAACGGAACGTGAAAGGAATTTTGTTTAGAATGCTCTTGGCATGTCGCTAACATGTGATAGTTAACTGACCTCAATAGACGGCAGAAACGCCAGCCCGCCGCACTTTGATAGAGACGAGGAGGGAGAAGCGATACAGGCTGCTGGATTACTAGAGGTAGGTGTCACACGGAAGCCAAGAAATATGGTGATAGCGTGGGTTAGCCATGTACTAGTATGATGTAACTACACTGGGTTGCCGTGTTTCGTACTCTTCCAGTCCACTGTGGAGATGATTGGTTAATTTTATATTGCTAAATAATATTAAATATTATGAGTGCAGACGCTCCACCACGAGGTTCCTTGCTCCTTCTCGGTCGTCCGGAATCTATGTTCTTCCACTCTATTTTTTTACATGAGCTTTGTTCATCCTTTTGCCAACACGCGAGACATCTAGCATCAAGGCACACGTGTTATACAACGATCGTTCCATCTGTATGAAGAACACGTGGCACTGGAAATACAAGACGAACATGTACCCAGGAGTGGACGTACGAACCTGAGTAATGTAGCGCAGTAAGTGAAGTAGAAAGGCACAAATGGTATGAACATGCGTGGCATATAGGGTGTGTTCGGTTGCGTTCTCGTCTCATCATAGTTGTTCCCTCTTCATGCATGCTCAACTCAACACCCCTCTTCATGCATGCTTCTAGTGTATTTGTGCTAAACTAGTGTGGACTCATGCACCCTCCATACACTCTACCAAACACCCAAAAGTAGGTCGAGAAGGGAACTCTTGGGCGGCATTTGTCTCTTACTACTACGTACTACCACTAAATGTTGTACGTGCAATGCACGGTGATGTTATGGAGTACGTGTCTAAGTACTCTACTACTACTATATTAGTTGGAGGCACATATTAACTTTTATATTTGTTTACGCGTATGCCCCGAGACCTTCCAACTAGACGTGTCTTTCTCTCCAGGTCGCACTTTGTATCATTCATACAGCTAAGTACTACTACGTGTGGTCTCTGACCCAGAAGTGGAAGAAGTGGAGACGCTCTACCTCGCTGTTTTTTTACGCTGGGCTCTACCACGCTGTTCATGTCCCACTCCTTTCGCTGACGTGTGGGACATCCAGCACGTGCCGTGTTTGGCACCCATCGTCGTAAGAGTTGAAACGCTAGCATTCATCAGAAATAAAAAATAATTATAAATCGGCGGTGATACTATTTTTTTTGCGAACCAATCAACAGTGATACTATACCACGCGGTTTCCTTGCTCCTCGATATCGGAAAGAATACTTCCGTTTGCCAACATGAGGGACGTCGACCATCCTGGTCCACTTGCCATGCACGCAGAACTCCAAGGGAGAGTCACCCAGGTCGTCGCGCCGCAGTAACAATGACTAATGAGCTGTCAAATCACAGGCCCACTTCCCACTTTGAAGTTGCTGAGACGAAGGAACCATCATGACTTCATTGAATTCCGCTTCTTGAAGAAAACTAATGTACTAGCAGTACTGCTAGCTACAGTATTTACTCCAACAGAGGCCTCCTTTCGTTCATAGGATAGGAATATGAAAATCATAGGAAGTGAGATGACATGCATATCAATTCCTATAGAGAAAGAGATGCCATTTGATGCATATGATAGGAATTTTTCCACTTAGTCTAGGCTAATGTACTGGTAATTTGCTCTAAAAACTACAGTAGTAACTACTAGTACTGGTACATGCTCGTACTCAGACACAGACACACACACTAACTACTAGTACTACTACTTCTCACATGCTGGCCAGACGCCGTCGTTCTCCTTCCTGGCTTTGTCGGCGACACCCCACCGTGCTTGGATCTCCGCCGACCTCTTCACAGCAGCGCGTGTGTCCTTTTCTTTCTTGCGGCGGCGGGCCTCTCTTTTCTTGAGTGCTTTCTGACTTTTCCGCTCCCTCTGTGCGGCTTTGGCCGCCTCTTGCTCTACCGCCCATTCAGCCTTGGCATATTCAAATTCCTCCCACATAGTTGTGAGGTCTCGAGCGGCGATGAACTCGGCACGACAGGATGCCATCGCTTCCCTACCATTTTGTGTGCGTTCATGGGCGGCGAGGAACTCGGCGCGGCGGGATGCCATCGCTGCCTTACCGGTTAGTGTGCGGCGCGGTGGCATGAACGACGCTTGGTGAGAGCTCTAGGGTGGAGTGGTCGGACAACCATATAGTGCATTGGTTTGTCCAGAGCTCAAGGACAGAAGACGAAGCAAATTAGGATTCCCCTTCAATCGTGGTCATTTATTACCGAGTAAAATGCATTAGCGGTCATCGAACTTGTCTTGATAGCTCACTTTGATCATTGTATATGAGATATGGTGATTATACAGTCACTGGCTCAGCGTATAGCTCCGTATTTGTATGGTTGACCAGTCAAACAGTCCGCATGTGCCTGAAACGGTCACCGTCTCTCTAGAATGTCAATGCCACATTCACTGGACTTAACTGCAGGTGCAATTGGTGTGTCACTAACATGCGTGCCAGACGCCCATTGGGCCCACATGTCAGACACCCAAACGCATGTGCAGTTAAGTCACTGAAGCAGCGTCCGCATTCACGCCCGATGAACCTACTCCGGCGCCAGTTGTCCATCCGTCTGTCGCGGCTCATTGCCATTCGCCCGCTATATTAACTTGAGCCCCAGCTCCCAGCCATAGCCAAAGACCCACACTTATTCTCCTCCGGTCCCTTCCTTCTGTCAGCACCACTTCAACCATGGCCTCGTGGCGCTCCGAAGCTCTCTTGGACATACTGTCGCAGGAGCAGACGAGGGACATCGGCGGCTCCGCTCCGGGCGCGCTCCAAAGCTCTCTTCGACGTACTGTCGCAGGAGCAAACGAAGAAGATCGCCGGCACCCCCCGGGTCGCCCTCCGCTGCCACGACCATGAAGTCGGCGCATGTGCGCGGGCGCAGCCAGCAGCGAGGAAGAGTAGTACACGGTAGGTCGCCGCAACTCTGGTCCCGGGAAGGCCACCGCTACTCCACTCAGTCGACGCCAAGCTTGGTGGGGTAAACATCGGCGGCCGATTAGCCGCTTGACGGCGACGTGGAGGCAGAAATCTTCATAACCTTGTGCTCCGGCCGGAGGAGGAGGTTATCGAGGCGGATGAGGAGGAGGAAAAGGCAATGGCCAGCTTTCTCGGGTTCATGGCCGGACTTGGTGGTCGGGCGCCGGCGATCGTTTAGATTAGGTTTACAGTAGGTTTAGTACGGTTTGTGCGAAATATGTAATGAATTTTGTCCAGTTTGTAGGAAAAGTTTTCGAAATGTAATGAATTTCATCCGGTTAATTTGAAATTTGCTTTGTTTGCAGGAATTTCATCCGGTTAGTTCATATAGTTGTCGAAAGGTATGCGGGCAGCATCGGATGGCATCCATCAGTGTCCTCGGACAGATGCCAGTGTAAATTTGTGGGCCAGCACTGGAGATGCCCTAACTATCATGCTATAATCGCTAACAATCCTCCATCATTTGGCAGGGAACAGTTATCCCTCAATCAAAATCAGATCCGCCGTGTTTCGCACTCCTCCCGCGTACGAGTGTAAACTCTTGCTTACATAAAAATGGAGCAAGTGGACGGCACTGTAGCACGTCATATCACTCGAACTAGCCTGCCTAACGAGCGGGAAAGCACCACCCTCATCATTTTGTTCTGGATTTGTATCGATCGATCGCGCGAAAATGTTACGCTTCGCAAGTTCTAAGGGAAAAGGCGACACACTTACGACTCGTACGCGTCGCAACCCCGCCAGTCTGGCTCGCACGCCACTCACCAAAAGGGACACGTGTTGTCTTGCAATTTCACTGACATGTGGGACTTTAATTGAATAAACCGTCGATAGACGAAATCTAATCGGTCGGCGGGCGTCGGCTGAGAAGAGAGAAACGGGGGAGGGAGAAGAGATCGCCCTCCCACCGCGCACGGACTCCAAAAAATATATGGTGATAATGTGAGGTGGGCCATGCTGGAGTCCGAACCGCTTCCGGAGCCCGCTCTCACCGCCCTGGCCCCTCAAGACGCCAGCTGCCCGCTGCATGCATAGCAAGTAGTCCCCGCTTATGTGGAGGAGAGAGAGGCATTGACAAAGTCAAGGAGTAACAGTGGAGACAATAGCTTTCATCAAAAATAAACAATGAATACTCGTTGCTCGTCCTCTATATCGGAAAGAATACTTTCATTCGCCAACATGTGGGATGTCGACCATCCTGGTCCACCTGCCATGCACAAAATTATCCTGGTCTACCCCGGTCGTATTGCAGGCCCAACCTTTCCCACCGTAAGTTGTTCGGACGAAGGAACCATCATGACTTCGTTGAATTCCGCTTCTTCAAGAAAACTTACTGTACCCGCAATACTACTACCACACGTGAAGACTGGACGGCACTGTACCACGTCATATCACTGAAACCCACTAGGCCAAACTAGCCCGCCTAGGTCATCTATTTTGGAATGGAGGGAGTACGTCTCTGCACTGCTATGATTTTGTGTTGCACGTTCTCTGTACTTCTGCTATGATTTTCCTACCCTATGAACCAAATGAGGCCTGAATGTATGTCGACTATTGTCTGATCGATCGCTAAGCCTACAATTTTAGGAGCTAGGGCTATTGGTCGATCGACAAGGGATAAGTATAAGCGTACCACGAGCTCATCAGCCCCAACGTTTCTCTTCGGTGAGTGTTTTGCAAGTACTATAGCTCGCACAGTAGCTAGCCTACTAACACCAAGAATCATCAAACAAGCCCTGCTGATATGATAAACAGTTCAAACTTACATCTAAGCATGCCATATATTACATCAAAAGCTGGTGAGGATACATCTATTTCCATAACTCGGAGAGGGTTTGCATGATTCATCGCATGATTCACTATCAAACAAAAGTAGCAAGATCCGCCCACACAAGACAGTGCACTAGCCCTAAGATGGTTTGATAACACACATCATTCTGGTAATTAAACACAGGGCAATGCAAACTACCCTGAAGGATTAGCGCAACCAACTATTTCTTGTCATCGATCTCTCGGGCAATGACCACAACACGGACAGCGGCATGGGAATCGATTTCTGGGGCGATGTCCACAGGACTGACCGCGACATCGGAATCGATCTCTGGGGCGATGTCCACAGGATGGACAGCGGCATCGGAATCGATCTCCGGGGCGATGCTAACAGGACGGGCCACGACATCAGAATCATCAAGGACAACCACCGGCACCTGCACAACACTAACATATTAGCAAGCACATTGCAAATAATCAAAAACCACAACTATGGTAATAAGCCATTATTTTTTACCTTGTGCAGCTCACCGGGGGATCTCATCCCTCCGGGGGCCATCTCCTCGTCCTCGATGGGGGCCATCACCTTGCCAGGGAAATACTGCTTCTCAACGGTGACTATATCCTCAAACTCGGTCTTGAGCCTCACATAGGTGGCAATCAGAGCTCCTGGGGTAGGCACGATGGGGCCCTTCCTGTTCTTCCAACTTTCTTTGAGGAGTTCATCCGCCAACGTCCTCAACTCTTTGGCCAGTGCTTGTTTCTTGGAGTTCTTCGTCTCCATGGGTTGGCCCGCCAACATGGTCAACTTGTTGGTCGGTGCTCGCTACCTGGAGATCGCTGTCTCCAGTGGGTTGTCCGCCGACAACTCTTTGCCTAGTGCTCCAGGATCCATCAATGAACTGACAAACAAAAAGCAATCGAAAGGAAACCACAATCGCAATGAAAACGGGAAAAGAATGGATGTGAGAATCGGTCGGTGCTTCGTAAAAAGAGATTATTGGAATGAAAATATAGCAGCATAACTAATTCGCCCACCTTTCCTTCATCGGTAGAGAAGAAAAATGGCAGAAGTGAGTAGCCTCGAGTGAGGTTTTCTTCAAGAAAGGGAAGAAAGGGCTTGAATGAGCGTTCCCATGAAATGATGGTTTCTTCGTCTAGTCCAACTTGGAGGCCACCTTACCACTGCTGGTAAAGGTGTGGGTTTTGTGATATGACGGGTCATGACGGCCACACCGTGGTGACAGGTGAGTCTCGACTGTAGCACCTCACTATGATTTGGTGGATGGCACGCGGGCCCGGATGCTTTGAAATGTAATTAACTTGGTTTTTGTCTCTTTAGTATTTGGATCCAAGCATGGATGAGGCTAACAAGTTTTAGTCCCACTACTTTTAGTCATGAGACTAAAACGTATCCAAGCACTCTCTCAATATTGTGCACCACGACCAGGGCAGAGAGGAAAACGAGAGAACTACGTATTTAACGCATGAGTTTAATTAGGGTAGTTTTGTAAAGTATGAGATACATTCCTCCAATCGCAAAATGCCTTGGTTCATGAGATTTGAGATTTGAGCCCTATAAACCGGAAGGGAGGGGGTACTGCACATGGTGTAGTCTAGTCACTTGTTTTTTTTGAGCCAAAGTCTAGTCACTTGTTGAAATCTCTAGAAAGGCAAATACTCCTTTCCGGTTTACAAGTCTATACTACTCCCTCCGTCTAGGTGTGTAAGTCATCTTACGAAAACCAAATAGTCCCAAAACACTTAGGCGCGGTGCATTAACTTCTACCTTGTTTCTTGTTTCTTGACATACGTATCAACCAATAAGAGATGAGAGGTGTGCATGCTTTTAATGACTTGCAATGGCTAGTTCATTGCATGGAATGCTATTAGCAAATAAACATTGGTGACCCCAGGAGGAAACGGTGCTAAGCGCCTGGACCTATGCAGAATGAGTATCAACCAATGGATAATGGAGTTTAATTGTTAAACAATAGCAATTTTGTCTCATGCAAGAGCCTGGCTAGTACTCCAAGGAACCGCACCACGTGAGCGTTCGCAACTGCCATGTTCGGTTTGCACTTGGCTCTTCGCCTCTTCGAGAAGACGAACAATGATGTTACTCCTACTTCTACAGTATCGAATCCACTGCTGCATGTCCGTCCACCTTGTGCGGGAGGGATAGCGTGTAGCGAAAGCTTCTACTTACTGCTCCTGCCTTTGCGTCCATGACAGGTGGGCCCAACAGGTGGTTGGCCCACCTGTCATGCAGCCAAAGGCAGGTGCAGTTAAGGCACCGGAGCTCAGCCCGCGAGGGAGAGGGCGTCGTAGTAATCAATTTTCTCGGGCTTGTACGAGTTGACACGACACATCAAAGCACTGCATTCGATAAAAGTCTTTTTACACATTTCAAATGGGCTACTTCGTATGTAGGAGTAGACATATTCTGCTTCGTATGTACTCCCTCCGTTCCAAAATATAAGTCTTTTTAGATATTTCACTATGAACTACATACGAAACAAAATGAGTGAATCTACACTCTAAAATATGTCTATATACATCCTTATGTAGTTTGTAGTGGAATCCCTAAAAAGACTTACATTTAGGAATGGAGGGAGTAGTCACTTGTTGCAATCTCTAAAAAGACTTATATTTGGAAACGGAGGGAGTACAATGCATGCATGCATGCCGTGACTTTCCTTTTGATATTTGCATGTGTTGATTTGATGCACCTTGCCAAATTTTGACTATAAATTTAACTAACCAAATTTTCATGCATGTCAAAAAAAATCACAGGGCTGTTTGGATTGTGACTATGTTTGTCTTATGTTGCCACATTATTTTTCCCACACTTGCCACACTTGCCTAACCTGAGTTGCTCAAATTGTTAGACACACTTTGGCTTGCCTAAGGGAATCTTGCCACAATTTTTGTGTCTATGACATGTGGGGTTCACTTCTAATTAAAAAAATTCTTGTCTTAGGTGTGGCTAATAAAAAAGACTTATATTTAGGAACGGAGGGAGTAGAAAATATAAATAATAATGCATGTTGGGGCAACCCACGTTTCCGCTAATTTTAGCCGTGGGCTTGTTCACAATTTTTACGAGGGGGTGGTTGTTAATTTAATGGAGGGACTTGTAGTACTACCAGACTTGAACAATACAAAGTGCGACCTGGCACACCGTAACACCACTTGGAACAAGTGGGTAGCTATCTCAAAAAACAATCAACAACTAAAAAAACCCGCGACCTGGCATGTAGTAGTACACAATTTTAAACGATTGCTTTGATGGAGTGAAAAAGGAAAACTACCCCACTACTTATATATGGCCGGAGCCTCCGCGCTTGCTTGCTAGGGCTGCTCTATTCCCACACTCTCATCCTCTCCAGATCCAAACAAGATAGGGGTAGTAACCCTGTCTTTCTCCCTTCAAAAAACATTGGCTTTCTATCCTCACCGCTGGTTACAGATCCGGACGTATCCCCCTCCGCCGGTGAAGGGGAGGAGGGGCAGCGTTTAGGCCGTCGTCGACAGCGAGGGAGGGGACCCACTACCAGCCGCACCGTTATCTCTGGCCGAGCGCCGGCGCGGGAGGTCCTCCGATCCCTTCGTCGTTGCCTGTGGGCGGATCCGGCCTCCCGCCGCCCACCTATCCACATCCCAACGACCTTCAGGTATATCTTCGTTCGAAACCGCCTTAGCTCTACTTCACCAGCTTGCTACGTCGCTGCATGTGCATCATTTTCTATCTCTCAGCCCCTCTCGATCGGATGGTCCAACGTCACCTATTTTTTTCTATTGTTAGAGGTAAAGCTACTTCATGGAGTCGAATCTTGTACTCCCTCCGTCCAAAAATACTTGTCATTGAAATAAAATGGGGGTGGGGGAATTTAGTATGTACATCGGACTTGGTACAAACAGGAAGGAAATGGGATGAAAGTAGTACAGACTGGTCATCCAACCGATCTCTTGGTCGAAAAGGGAAATATAGGGGTAACGCTATACACAGTGGTATGACCAGGACTAGATTTGCTATCCACACATGGGAGTAGGTGGCTAGAGTGAACAAAAATGGGACCAACCCAGATATGTTTTTTGGATGTTTGTTTCTCGGGCAACAAACTATGAATCACCACTTTATGCCCCTGTTTACGTACATGGTGCTGTACTGCTGGTGCACCCACTGTCCCATGCCCTTATACCAAATATTTAGGCTCCGGTCGGAATAAAGGGGCAGAAAACATAGGTCTTGATGAAAATAGAGGAATAGGAAAGGAATGTAGGTATAAAACTATGGAACAGCAAACCGGAGGAAACTCTCAAGAGAATGTGTTTGGATGGACTACGAAATGTACAGATTTGTTTTTTAGAGTAGCATGCTTGGCAGTATGAGATGCTATTTGTTTATTCAGCTGCACAGTGACTACTCTTGTCCTCACCTCACGTGCCACACATAGGTTGATTTTTTTATTCCCGCAAACACAGCACAACAACCTGTCTAACGCATGGCAACGAGCGCCTGCCTCGGGCTTCCGCCCAAACAATGAGCAGCGCGTGGATGTTTCTAATCCAATGGAATCAGTACTACCAGACCAACTTTCCTATGAAACACTATTGACCTTTCCCATGTTCCAAACGGTTGGAAGGGAAAGAATACGGTAGGAATTGTGTTCCTACGAAAATCCTGCACCAAACCCGTGAACCGAACGCAGCCTTAGTTGTTCTTAATATAATGCCCCTGGTAAAAATGAAGCCATGCCACTGTTTTTGCCTGTAATTGTTTGAGACTCTGACAAGTTTAGCCAAATGTTTTTGCATGTAATTGTTTGAGACTATGATTGTTTCCTCTGTGCCTTTTTGTGCAAACAGGGATATCCGATTCACTTGGTTGCTGTTGTGACCTTTTGGTGCACTGCACAAAACTCTTCTTAGAAGAAGTGACTTTTGTGCTGTTTAACTGGAATGTCAGATGGAACAGTTGGTTCATTTTTGTGGGACTGCACAAAGGGAGATATGTGTTCCTATCCTCATCATCCATATTGGCGCCATAACCTTCCTTTAGGTAAGAATGATATTTAATGCATGTGTTCATCTCTATTTTTTGACTGCCATGATAAAATAATGTTGTTTTTTACTAGTACACCTGTACTCCCTCACTGACAAAACCAATTCTGAATTAGAAGGCCAATCATGTACTTGGTTTCACCAACTGGTGAGGAGAAAGAGAAACAGAGCATGAAGAGGAAGAAGAAGAAGAATAAACAGTGCCAAGGCGATCTTGTTGAAGCCAGAGGCCTCAATCGAGGCTATTCAAGGGCTCCGGCAACGACTACCTTACATGTGAGACAATCCTCCAGGGAGCCCTTCCACTTCTGCCGTCTCACTTAATTAATTAGGAGCACTTAAGTACCACTAATTTATCACTGCCTAATTTTCCTGTTGGAGTTAAACAAATCTTTAGTAGGACCCCATGCTGAATCATGTACGTGTGAATTTTTGTCTATGGAGGTGAATCATGTGGTGGAGCACGGAGGGAATATTATTAGTGTCATGACATAATAGTGCTATTGTTTTGCATGTCAATCTATTGCCATTGGTTCAATGAGGCAATGTTTTGCGTATTGTCCATCATGAATTCGATGCTACTGTTTGAGTAATATGCTAATGTCTTCCTATCCTTTCTCACTAAGCTAATGAAGGTTTCACCTTGTTCCTACTTGTGCAAACAGGGATCATGTTGTGCCAATCATACATTTTAGTGGAACTACACAAGACAATACAATGAACTGTATCCCAGCCAGTGCTTTAACTCTGCTGGAAGTTCTTGATAATCTTTCGATATAATCTCAACACTGGTAAACAAGAGTGATTTCAACCATACATTTGAAGTGCACAAAAATATATACTATTGTGTGATTCTAGTGTGTGCTTTATCATCTCTTATGGGACTACATGAATAAGCTTTTTTTCTCAACTTGGTACGGGCCTAAGGCCTTCATCCATATTAGTTTGTTGTCATCTCTATTTGTATCATGCTACTGTCATGAGAAACTCCTTTATCTTTGCACTTTTAAGTTTTGCAAGCTATGATAAATGGCAATGCTTTGAGTGTTGAGTTGAGCTAATTGGCACTGATTAAATAAACTAATACCTCTCTTTAAGCAAGACTACTATGTTGCTAACTTTACCCATTAAGATAATGAGGGTGCTTCTATTTGTTAGTGTATGTTTCATCAACTAGTCCCACTATTACAGTAATCTCACTCTCTCAATATATGTGCCAACAGGGATGCTCGATTTTGGTGGAACTGCACAAAAACTTTGGGTGCTTCATTGCCTCGACAGCTTCCGTCCTTTCCTGTCAGTCGCTAATCTCTGCTTTCTTTCTTCCTTTGCTGTCAGTCGCTTGGCTTATCTCGGCTTCCAGTCAAAGGAAATAGTAATTGATACGTTACCTCACACAGGTTGGTACTGGTCTTTATCCTGATTATTGTGCCTGTCATATGTATTGGTAATTTGGTATTGTGCTACTGTTTGCCGATTTCATAAAGGAGTAATTTGGAGCCTGAAATCGCAGGCAAATCATTACATCGGGTGATTTCAGTAGAGTTGCACAAAATGATCAGATGGACAGGTACTTATGCTGCTGCTATGTACTCCAAAGTTCACTCAGACAAGCATCGATGTTGACAAGAAGTGCCTATATTCGTTCGAGTATCAACCGGTGTCAACCAATTGTCAAACTCCAAGTATTAGGAGAGTGAATGCCAAGAATATTGCTTGGTGCATAGCCCAGAAAAACGTAGTCCAGTCTTTGGTCCCAACTTGTGCCTTTTGGTTATCGGCACATATGGTAGCGAACTATATGGCATGGAGTCTAAAGATTCCAGACAAGTTGGTTGACGCGTATATTCATCTGGGACTTAATCAGTCTACACGCCAAGGATGCTCCATTTCAGTTGAACTGCACAAAAAATTTGGGTGGTTCATTTTCTCAACCGCCTCCTTTCTTGTCTGCAATGTAGAATTTTGGCGAGATATAGGACCAAGATGAGCCAGTAAACTAGTTGGATGAAAGTAGTGGCCAAGTTGCTCAAACCTCCGTCGGCACGAGGCCACTATTTGAGGATAAACCTACAAGCAAAGTTCATATTGTCTGTGCTGCCTCTTATGTACTCGAAAGTTTACTCGTACAAGAACTAATTTTAGCAAGAAGTACCTCTGATTGAACACCATTTACCAGTCTGTACCCTAGGTAATTAAAGTTCGTCCATGGATTATATTGGCTGTGATCTCAATCATTTGGATGCATAAACATACTGAACATGTGTATATCTGAATCTTTTTGCGAATTATGTATGAATATTGTCGTGTGATATATCAATCATTTGGATGCATAGATATGCTGAGCTTGTGTATATATGAATCTTTTGAGTTGTTGATAGTGAATGTTGGCCATGAATATGAACGTGTCCTGTGAACCTGAGTTTTATATGAATTGCAACAGAACCAGTTATAACCCTTCTCCTCCACTGCTGCGTTTTCCCATCTTCGAGTCGTTCCCGTCCGGGGCCTCGCCTCGTCCACCGCCTCGCTGTGTTCGGTGCAGCGTGGTCAACAAACGAGAGTCATCGGAAGAGGACTGTACGTGGAGAGCCTGACGGCTGGGACCCAGGAGGTCCATGGTCGCACGCAAGGAAAGTTCCTCCTTATTAAGCTGAAAAAAATGTTTCCTCCACCTGACAGCTGGGACCCACCACCTGTATCTTCGCATGGAAGGAAGTGCCTCCTTGTTTTGCGAAAAAAGTATTCATCCCATTGACAGCTGGGACCCGTCAGATTTGGTGACTGACTTGTGGGCCTGCTAAGCGGACATGTACGCACGGCTTTGTCAACTTAATCAACAAATGATTCTAGCAGCTAGACCGTTGGATGTTAATCCAACAGCCGTGCTCCTTCTTCAACCTCTGTTCTTGCTCTTGTCTCCCGTGGGCGGTACCGCGGCTGTGCTGCCACGCACCCGAACCAGTGAAGTTTCCCACTCCTTTCCATCTGCGACTCCACTGCCCCGTCTTCCCCATCTCCGGGTCGTTCCAGTCTGGGTGCGCTCGGCACGGTGTGGTCAACGTGGTCAACAACCGAGAGTCATCGGAAGATGACTGTACATGAGAGGCTAACAGTGGGGACGCACCACGCCCATGGACGCATGCATGCAACGGAACGCGGCGAGGTCAACGTGGTCAAGGAACGACTTCCATCGGAAGTATACTGTACATGGAGAGTCTCAGCTGGGTCCACGACCACAGCAAGTAAGTGCCTCCTTATTACACGGAAAATAATGATTCCTCCAACTGACAGCGGGGACCCACTGGACGGGCCACCGTATTTTGCGAAAAAAATGTTTGCCCCCTGACTGCTGGGACCCACCTAACGGGCCACCGTATTTCGCGAAAAAACGTCCCCCCCCCCCCGCTGTCAGCTCGGACCCACCGGAAGTGCCTCCTTATTACGCACAAAAAAATGAATACTCCCCCTGCTAGCTGGGACCCACCTTGGTGGGAGGCTGACTTGTGGGCCTACTAAGTTGACGGGGACGAAGGGCTTTGTCAACTTAGTCAATATGAACGATTCTAGCTCCAGTGACCGTACGATGTCCATCCAACGGCCGTAGTGCTTCTTCAACCTCTGGTCTTCTTGCTCCAACCGCCCAAACCAGCGCCGGTCGTGCCTCATGCTCCTGCCTCCCGTGGCCGGCTGTGCTGCCGCGGAGGACTCACTGCCCCCTACTATTCCCACCACTGGCCAAGCCCTGTGGCGACGGCAGCCTCACACCGCAGCCGAACCAGTGAACCCTTGTACTCCTCTCCGCACGGGCTTCCACTGCCGCGTCTTCCCCGGCTCCGCGTTGTCCCCTTCCTAGGCCTTGCCATTGTCCACCACCGTGGTGCTCTCCGTGCGGCGTGGTCAACGTGGTCAAGGAACGACTTCCATTGGAAGAATACTGTACGTGGAGAGGCTGACAACTGGGTCCACGGCCACATCCCAGTTTTTTTGTGATTTGCCAAGTAAGTCGCTTTGTCAGGCCTGTTGGGCTGCAAATTTTTCAAGACGAGGAGAGCTTTCATTCGGCTGGCCGAGAAAATGGCCCATCAGTAATGAGAAATGGGCTGTACATTTTTAAAACACATCAAAGCGGCAATTAGTTTCAAATATCTTTTTTTTCATTTCAAGATTTTAAATTACATTATTTTTTATGTGTGGAGAATTTGTTGGATTTTATATTGATATACATTTAGTTTTAAAATCAGTTTGAATGTGAGTCAAAATTTCGGGATTAAAAACAGTTCGGACCGCACCGAAATATGCAAAATTTCGTATAATTTTTTAACCGTGGCCACAATATGGGTTGTAATGCTAACAAAAAGAATATGGGCTCCAAAAAAAACCTTAAGAATTAGCAAATGGGCTATAAATTATTAGAAATAATGGCAGATGGGCTGTATGCTATTTTCCGCAGATTTGAGGCTTTCCTAAAAAAAAGGTTGACGCACAAGCAGTGATTGTTGGATGGCCATCCAACAGCCGTCGTGCTTCTTCAATCTCTGCTCTTCTTGCTCCAGCCGCTCAAACAAGCGCCGGCGGGACTGCCTGCTCCCTCCTCCCCGCGGCCGGCTATGCTGCTGCGCAGGCCTCACCGCCCCACCGTACTCCCATCGCTAGCTTAGCCATCCCTCTACTCACCCACACCTGCTATTATTCTCCGGCGACGGCAGACGAACCAGCAAACCCTCGTTCAGTCGTACTCCCCTCCGCGTGGGAAACAACTGTTGAGTCTTCCCTGCCTCCGTGTCGTTCCCTTCCTAGGCCTCGCCGTCGTCCACCGCCCTGGTGCTCTCGACGCGGCCTAGTCAACATGGTCAACGACCGACATGCATCTGAAGTGGACTGTACGTGGAGAGGCCGACAGCTGGGTCCACGGCCGCACGCAAGGAAATGCCTCCTTATTACACGCAAAATAATGATTCGTCCACCTGACATCCGGGACCCACCGAAAGGGCCTCAGTATTTCGCAAAAAAATGTTACCGCCGCTGACAGCTCGGACCCACGTGCTATATCTTCGCACGCAAGGAAGTGCCTCCTTATTACGCACAAAAAAATGAATACTCCCCCTGTCAGCTGGGACCCAGTATAGTGGCAGGCTGACTTGTGGGCCTACTAAGTTGACGGGGACGGCTGGCTTTGTCAACTTAGTCAATATGCACGATTCTAGCTCCAGTGACCGTACGATGTCCATCCAACGGCCGTAGTGCTTCTTCAACCTCTGGTCTTCTTGCTCCATCCGCCCAAACCAGCGCCGGTCGTGCCTCGTGCTCCTGCCTCCCGTGGCCGGCTGCGATGCGGCGGAGGCCTCACCGCCCCCTACTACTCCCACCGCTGGCCAGGCCATCCCTCTACTCACCCACACCCCCTATTATTCTGCGGCGACGGCAGCCTCATACCGCAGCGAACCAGTGAACCCTCGTACTCCTCTACGTGTGGGCATCCACTGCCGCGTCTTCCCTGGCTCCGTGTCGTCCCCTTCCTTGGCCTCGCCGTCATCCACCGCCCTGGTGCTCTCGGCGCGGTGTGGTCAACGTGGTCAAGGAATGGCTTCCATCGGACGTGGACTATACGTGGAGAGGCTGACAACTGGGTCCACGGCCGCAGCAAGGAAGTGCCTCCTTATTACGCGCAAAATAATTATTCCTCCACCTGACAGCGGGGACCCACCAGACGGGCCACCGTATTTAGCGAAAAAACGTTTCCCCGTGTCTGCTGGGACCCACAGATTACATCTTCGCACGCAAGGAAGTGCGTCCGAAAAAAAACGATTCGCCCCCCTGACTGTTGGGACCCACTAGCTACATCTTCGCACGCAAGGAAGTGCGTGATAGTCGGGACCCACCTAATCGAAGCGTATGTAGCATTGTCATTCTGGTCGCGAACGTGTATGTACATATATACTGGTGGATGTAGAAGCGCGCACGTGTCGTAGTAGAGGCGCACATGTAGCATGTACACGTACGTACAACGGCAAGGGTGCAAGAAAGAAAATACGGCCAAGTACGTACATACGGGCAGGGTCTCTAACGCCTATCGCGCATACGTACATGGCTAGGTCAGAACGGAGAAACAACGTCGTCGTCGTGATCATGGGGAGCCAACCGGCTGGGTCGGAACGGAATGCGTGGTCGTGTTCATCGGGAGGCTTGGACGGAACAGTCGATGGAAACGAGGCCTAGCGTACCGCACAACGGAGGAAACGGCCTTGTGTTCGATCGGCCACGTTCGAAATGGGGTCCTGTTCATCGGGAGGGGCCTGGCGTACCGCAAAACGGACGAAACGGACCTCCTACGGTTGAAACGGGGGTCCTGTTGATCGGGAGGGGTGTGGCGTACCGCAAAACGGAGGAAACGGACCTCCTACGGTCGAAACGGGGGTCCTGTTGATCGGGACGGGTGTGGCGTACCGCAAAACAGAGGAAACGGACCTCCTACGGTCGAAACGGGGGTCCTGTTGATCGGGAGGGGTGTGGCGTACCGCAAAAAGGACGAAATAGACCTCCTACGGTTGAAACGGGGGTCCTGTTGATCGGGAGGGGTGTGGCGTACTGCAAAACGGGACTCCACGGGATACTGTTCATCTCCACCATCGACCTCCTCCAGCCTCCATGGGCTACCGTCGACCTCCTCCAGTGTCCACGGGCTCCTGTTCATCCAGCCTCCACCGCGCGCTACTCCACCGGCTACTGTTCAACCACCCCTCCATCGTCTACTATTCATCCAGCCCTCCACACCACGGGGTCCTGTTCAACCACCCCTCCACGGGCACCCCTCCACCGTCTACTGTTC
>NC_041383.1:494795398-494808522 GCF_002162155.2 Triticum dicoccoides | reverse complement strand
ATCCAATCGATCGGCTTTAGTTAGCAGCAGTAGCGAAGGAATCGCTCCATCGGGTTCAGTTAACAGCCATCGATCGATCGCTCGGGTTCAGTAACGCGTAGCCTGCAGTGCAATCGCTCGGGTTCAGTTAGAGCCAACGCCTCGCACACACGCGCGTACTTGTACGAGAGAAACATGCATCGCTCGGCCCCCGACCTCCCACCGTAACCGGCAACTCCCCGAAATTTTCCTCCCCCTCGCTTCTACCATGGTTTTTTCCGTCATGGACGGCCCAAAGAATGCCATGCAGCTGCGTCTCCGGCCTGCCCAGGACGAAAAGCCCATTTTCTATCATGATTTTTTGTCATAGAAGTAGGAGCCCACCACATCTATGATGATACCGGGTTTTGTCACAATTATTGTCATAGAAGTGTCATATGTATGATAGAAAAAAAAAATCGTTCGGCCCAAAATGTCACAGATGTGTCTTTTTTTTGTAGTGATTGCACTTGTATCACCATCTCTTCGACGAACTAGTGCACCTATACAATTTACCATTGTATTGGGTGTGTTGGGGACACAAGACACTCTTTGTTATTTGGTTGCAGGGTTGCTTGAGAGAGACCATCTTCATCCTACGCCTCCTACGGATTGATAAACCTTAGGTCATCCACTTGAGGGAAATTTGCTACTGTCCTACAAACCCGTGCACTTGCAGGCCCAACAATGTCTACAAGAAGAAGGTTGTGTAGTAGACATTAGCCTCCTACTGGATTGATACCTTGGTTCTCAAAAACTGAGGAAAATACTTACGCTACTATTGCTGCATCACCCTTTCCTCTTCAAGGAAAACCAACACAAACTCAAGACATAGCAATCATGTTTTGTAGAAGTTATCGGCAACTGGCAGGAGCCTTATGGTTGTCACTTTATTGTATTAAATGCAATCGCCGTGTAATTGCTTTACTTTATCACTAAGCGATAGCGATAGTTGTAGAAGCAATAGTTGGTGATACTACAACGACGCTACATGGAGATCAAGGTGTCAAGCCGGTGACGATGGAGATCATGACGTTGCTTTGGAGGTGGAGATCAAAGGTACAAGATGATGATGGCCATATCATGTCACATATTTTGATTGCATGTGATGTTTATCTTTTATACATCTTATTTGCTTAGTACGATGGTAGCATTATAAGATGATCCTTCACTAAATTTCAAGGTATAAGTGTTCTCCCTGAGTATGCACCGTTGCTACAGTTCGTCGTGTCGAGACACCATGTGATGATCGGGTGTGATAAGCTCTGCATTCACATACAACTGGTGCAAGCCAGATTCGCACATGCAGAATACTCGGGTTAAACTTGATGAGCCTAGCATATGCATATATAGCCTCGGAACACTGAGAACGAAAGGTCAAACGTGAATCATATAGTAGATATGATCAACATAGAGATGTTCACCATTGAAAACTACTCCATCTCACATGATGATCGGACATGGTCTAGTTGATATGGATCACGTGATCATTTAGATGACTAGAGGGATGTCTATCTAAGTGGGAGTTCTAAAGTAATATGATTAATTGAACTTTAATTTATCATGAACTTAGTCCTGATAGTTTTTGCATATCTATGTTATTGTAGATCAATGGTCCGTGCTACCGTTCCCTTGAATTTTAGTGTGTTCCTAGAGAAAGCTAAGTTTAAAGATGATGGTAGCAACTACACAGATTGGGTCCCTAACTTGAGAATTATCCTCATTGCTGCACAGAAGGATTACGTCCTGGAAGCACCGCTAGGTGCAAGGCCCGCTGCAGGAGCAACTTCGGACGTTATGAATGTCTGGCAGACTAAAGCTGATGACTACTCGATAGTTCAGTGTGCCATGCTTTACGGCTTAGAATCGGGACTTCAAAGACGTTTTGAAAGTCATGGAGCATATAAGATGTTCCAGGAGTTGAAGTTAATATTTCAAGCAAATGCCCGAGTTGAGAGATATGAAGTCTCCAACAAGTTCTATAGCTGCAAGATGGAGGAGAACAGTTCTGTCAGTGAAAATATACTCAGAATGTCTGGGTACCATAACCACTTGACTCAGCTGGGAGTTAATCTTCCTGGTGATAGTGTCATTGACAGAGTTCTTCAATCACTGCTACCAAGCTATAAAGGCTTCGTGATGAACTATAATATGCAAGGGATGGAAAAGACAATTCCCGAGATCTTCACAATGCTAAAGGTTGTGGAGGTAGAAATCAAGAAGGAGCATCAAGTATTGATGGTTAACAAGACCACTAGTTTCAAGAAAAAGGGCAAAGGGAATAAGGGGAACTTCAAGAAGAATAGCAAGCAAGTTGTTGCTCTCGGGAAGAAGCCCAAGTCTGCACCAAAGCCTGAAACTGAGTACTTCTATTGCAAAGGGACTGGTCACTGGAAGCGGAACTGCCCCAAGAATTTGGCGGATAAGAAGGATGGCAAAGTGAAAGGTATATTTGATATACATGTTATTGATGTGTACCTGACTAATGCTCGTAGTAGCGCCTGGGTATTTGATACTGGTTCTGTTGCTCATATTTGCAACTCGAAACAGGGGCTACGGATTAAACGAAGATTGGCTAAGGACGAGGTGATGATGCGCGTAGGAAATGGTTCAGGTCGATGTGATCATCGTCGGCACACTACCTCTCCATCTACCTTCGTGATTAGTTTTAGACCTTAATAATTGTTATTTGGTGCCAGCGTTGTGAAGGAGATATGCCCTAGAGGCAATAATAAAGTTATTATTTATTTCCTCATATCATGATAAATGTTTATTATTCATGCTAGAATTGTATTAACCGGAAACATAATACATGTGTGAATACATAGACAAACATACTGTCACTAGTATGCCTCTACTTGACTAGTTCATTGATCAAAGATGGTTGATTTTCCTAACCATAGATATGAGTTATTATTTGAGCAATGGGGTCACATCATTAGAAGAATGATGTGATTGACTTGACCCATTCCGTTAGCTTAGCACTTGATCGTTTAGTATGTTGCTATTGCTTTCTTCATGACTTATACATGTTCCTAAGACTATGAGATTATGTAACTCCCGCTTACCAGAGGAACACTTTGTGTGCTACCAAATGTCACAAAGTAACTGGGTGAAAATAAAGGTTCTCTAAAGGTGTCTCCGAAGGTACTTGTTGAGTTGACGTATTTCGAGATTAGGATATGTCACTTCGATTGTCGGAGAGGTATCTCTGGGCCCTCTCGGTAATGCACATCACTATAAGCCTTGCAAGCAATGTGACTAATGAGTTAGTTGTGGTATGATGCATTACATAACGAGTAAAGAGACTTGCCAGTAACGAGATTGAACTAGGTATTGAGATACCGACGATCGAATCTCGGGAAAGTAACATACCGATGACAAAGGGAACAACGTATGTAGTTATGCGGTTTGACCGATAAAGATCTTCATAGAATATGTGGGAACCAATATGAGCATCCAGGTTCCGCTATTGGTTATTTACCGAAGACGTGTCTCGGTCATGTCTACATAGTTCTCGAACCCGTAGGGTCCGCACGCTTAAAGTTTGGTGACGACCGGTATTATGAGTTTTTGTGTTTTGATGTACCGCAGGTAGTTCGGAGTCCCGGATATGATAACGGACATGACGAGGAGTCTCGAAATGTTCGAGACGTAAAGATCGATATATTGGATGACTATGTTCGGACACCGGAATGGTTTCAGAAGGTTTCGGACATATACCGGAGTACCGGGGGGTTACCGGAACCCCCCGGGGGGTTTATTGGGCCTCATGGGCCCTAGTGGAGAAGAGGAGGGCGGCTAGGGCAGGCAGTGCGCCCCTCCACCTCTAGTCCAAATTGGACAAGGAGGGGGGGGGGGGCGGTGCCCCCCTTTCCTTCCTCTCTCTCCCTTCCTTCCCCTCTCCTACTCCAACAAGGAAAGGAGGAGTCCTACTCCCGGTGGGAGTAGGAGTCCCCCCTTGCTCCTTTATATACGGCGGCAGGGGGCACCTCTAGACACACAAGTTGATCTATTGATATCTCCCAGCCGTGTGCGGTGCCCCCCTTCACCATATTCCACCTCGGTAATACCGTAGCGGTGCTTAGGCGAAGCCCTGCGTCGGTAGCATCATCGACACCCTCATCATGCCGTCATGCTGATGAAACTCTCCCGCAAAGCTCTGCTAGATCGGAGTTTGTGGGACGTAATCGAGTTGAACGTGTGCTGAACTCGGAGGTGCCGTACGTTCGGTACTTGGATCGGTCGGATCGTGAAGACATACGACTACATCAACCACGTTGTGCTAACGCTTTTGCTTTCGGTCTACGAGGGTACATGGACAACACTCTCCCCTCTCGTTGCTATGCATCACCATGATCTTGCATGTGCGTAGGAAAATTTTGAAATTACTACATTACCCAACAGTGGCATCCGAGCCAGGTTTTATGTGTAGATGTTATATGCACGAGTAGAACACAAGTGAGTTGTGGGCGATACAAGTCATACTACTTACCAGCATGTCATACTTTGGTTACGCGAGACTGGTTCTACCGACGTGCTTTGCACATAGGTGGTTGGCGGGTGTCAGTTTCTCCAACTTTAGTTGAACCGAGTGTGGCTACGCCCGGTCCTTGAGAAGGTTAAAACAACACTAACTTGATGAAATATTGTTGTGGTTTTGATGCGTAGGTAAGAACGGTTCTTGCTCAGCCCGTAGCAGCCACGTAAAACTTGCAACAACAAAGTAGAGGACGTCTAACTTGTTTTTGCAGGGCATGTTGTGATGTGATATGGTCAAGACATGATGCTAAATTTTATTGTATGAGATGATCATGTTTTGTAACAAAGTTTTCGGCAACTGGCAGGAGCCATATGGTTGTCGCTTTATTGTATGCAATGCAATCGCCCTGTAGTTGCTTTACTTTATCACTAAGCGGTAGCGATAGTCGTAGAAGCAATAGTTGGCGAGATGACAACGATGCTACAATGGAGATCAAGGTGTCGCGCCGGTGACGATGGTGATCATGACGGTGCTTCGGAGATGGAGATCACAAGCACAAGATGATGATGGCCATGTCATATCACTTATATTGATTGCATGTGATGTTTATCCTTTATGCATCTTATCTTGCTTTGAGTGATGGTAGCATTATAAGATGATCTCTCAGTAAATTTCAAGGTAAAAGTGTTCTCCTTGAGTATGCACCGTTGACAAAGTTCATCGTGCCGAGACACCACGTGATGATCGGGTGTGATAAGCTCTACGTTCATCTAACGGGTGCAAGCCAGTTTTGCAAAATACTCGGGTTAAACTAGACGAGCCTAGCATATGGAGATATGGCCTCGGAACACTGAGACCAAAAGGTCGAGCGTGAATCATATAGTAGATATGATCAACATAGTGATGTTCACCATTGAAAACTACTCCATCTCACGTGATGATCGGTTATGGTTTAGTTGGTTTGGATCACGTGATCACTTAGATGATTAGAGAGATGTCTATCTAAGTGGGAGTTCTTAAGTAATATGATTAATTGAACTTGAGTTTATCATGAACTTAGTACCTGATAGTATTTTGCTTGTCTATGTTGTTGTATATAGATGGCCCGTGCTGTTGTTCCGTTGAATTTTAATGCTTTCCTTGAGAAAGCAAAGTTGAAAGATGATGGTAGCAATTACACGGACTGGGTCCGCAACTTGAGGATTATCCTCATTGTTTCACAGAAGAATTATGTCCTGGAAGCACTGCTAGGTGTAACACCTGCGCCAGCAACTGCAAACATTGTGAATGCCTAAAAATCACGTGTTGATGACTACTCGATAGTTCAGTGTGCCATGCTTTACGGCTTAGAACCGGGACTTCAACGCTGTTTTGAACGTCATGGAGCATATGAGATGTTCCAGGAGTTGAAGTTAATATTTCAAGCAAATACCCGGATTGAGAGATATGAAGTCTCCAATAAGTTCTACAGCTGCAAGATGGAGGAGAATAGTTCTGTCAGTGAACATATACTTAAAATGTCTGGGTATAACAATCAGTTGATTCAACTGGGAGTTAATCTTCCTGATGATAGTGTCATTGCCAGAATTCTTCAATCACTACCACCAAGCTACAAGAGCTTCGTGATGAACTATAATATGCAAGGGATGAACAAGACAATTCCCAAGCTTTTCGCAATGCTAAAGGCTGCAGAAGTAGAAATCAAGAAGGAGCATCAAGTGTTGATGGTCAACAAGACCACCAGTTTCAAGAAAAAGGGTAAAGGGAAGAAGAAGGGGAACTTCAAAAAGAATGGCAAACAAGTTGCTGCTCAAGATAAGAAACCCAAGTCTGGACCTAAGCCTGAGACTGAGTCTTTCTACTACAAGCAGACTGGTCACTGGAAGCGGAACTGCCCCAAGTATTTGGCAGATAAGAAGGATGGCAAGGTGAACAAAGGTATATGTGATGTACATGTCATTGATGTGTACCTTACTAGAGCTCGCAGTAGCACCTGGGTATTTGATACTGGTTATGTTACTAATATTTGCAACTCGAAACAGGGACTATGAATTAAGCAAAGACTGCCTAAGGACGAGGTGACGATGCGCGTGGGAAATGGTTCCAAAGTTAATGTGATCGCCGTCAGCACACTACCTCTACATGTACCTTCGGGGTTAGTTTTAGACCTGAATAATTGTTATTTGGTGCTAGCGTTGAGCATGAACATTATATCTGGATCTTGTTTAATGCGAGACGGTTATTCATTTAAACCTAAGAATAATGGTTGTTCTATTTATATGAGTAATATATTTTATGGTCATGCACCCCTAAAGAGTGGTCTATTTTTGTTGAAGCTCGATAGTAGTGATACACATATTCATAATGTTGAAGCCAAAAGATGCAGAGTTGATAATGATAGTGCAACTTATTTGTGGCACTGCCGTTTGGGTCATATTGGTGTAAAGCGCATGAAGAAACTCCATACTGATGGACTTTTGGAATCACTTGATTATGAATCACTTGGTACTTGCGAACCATACCTCACGGGCAAGATGACTAAAACGCCGTTCTTCGGAACTATGGAGCGAGCAACAGATTTATTAGAAATCATACATACTGATGTATGTGGACCAATGAATATTGAGTCTCACGGCGGGTATCGTTATTTTCTCACCTTCACAGATGATTTGAGCAGATATGGGTATATCTACTTAATGAAACATATGTCTGAAACATTTGAAAAGTTCAAAGAATTTCAGAGTGAAGTGGAAAATTATCGTAACAAGAAATAAAGTTTCTATGATCTGATCATGGAGGAGAATATTTGAGTTACGAGTTTGGTCTACATTTGAAACAATGCGGAATAGTTTCGCAACTCACGCCACCCGGAACACCACAACGTAATGGTGTGTCCGAACGTCGTAATTGTACTTTACTAGATATGGTGCGATCTATGATGTCTCTTACTGATTTACCGCTATCATTTTGGGGTTATGCTTTCGAGACGGCTGCATTCACGTTAAATAGGGCACCATCAAAATCCATTGAGACGACGCCTTATGAACTATGGTTTGGTAAGAAACCAAAGTTGTCATTTCTTAAAGTTTGGGGCTGCGATGCTTATGTGAAAAAGCTTCAACCTGATAAGCTCGTACCCAAATCAGAGAAATGTGTCTTCATAGGGTACCCAAAGGAAACCGTTGGGTACACCTTCTATCACAGATCCGAAGGCAAGACATTCGTTGCTAAGAATGGATCCTTTCTAGAGAAGGAGTTTCTCTCGAAAGAAGTGAGTGGGAGGAAAGTAGAACTTGATGAGGTAACTGTACCTGCTCCATTATTGGAAAGTAGTTCATCACAGAAATCAGTTCCTGTGACGCCTACACCAATTAGTGAGGAAGCTAATGATATTGATCATGAAACTTCAGATCAAGTTACTACCAAACCTTGTAGGTCAACCAAAGTAAGATCCACACCAGAGTGGTACGGTAATACTATTCTGGAGGTCATGTTACTTGACTATGGCGAACCTACGAACTATGATGAAGCGATGACGAGCCCAGATTTTGCAAAATGGCTAGAGGCCATGAAATCTGAGATGGGATCCATGTATGAGAACAAAATGTGGACTTTGGTTGACTTGCCCGATGATCGGCAAGACATAGAGAATAAATGGATCTTCAAGAAGAAGACTGATGCTGATGGTAATGTTACTGTCTACGAAGCTCGACTTGTTGCGAAAGGTTTTCGACAAGTTCAAGGGGTTGACTATGATGAGACTTTCTCACTCGTAGCGATGCTTAAGTCTGTCCGAATCATGTTAGCAATTGCCACATTTTATGATTATGAAATTTGGCAAACGGATGTCAAAACTGCATTTTTGAATGGATTTTTGGAAGAAGAGTTGTATATGATGCAACCATAAGGTTTTGTCGATCCGAAAGGTGCTAACAAAGTGTGCAAGCTCTAGCGATACATTTATGGAGTGGTGCAATCCTCTCGGAGTTGGAATAAATGCTTTGATAGTGTGATCAAAGCATATGGTTTTATACAGACTTTTGGAGAAGGCTTTCATTACAAGAAAGTGAGTGGGAGCTCTGTAGCATTTCTGATATTATATGTGGACGACATATTGTTGATTGGAAATGATATATAATTTCTGGATAGCATAAAAGGATACTTCAATAAAAGATTTTTGATGAAAGACCTCGGTGAAGCTGCATATATATTGGGCATCAAGATCTATAGAGATAGATCAAGACGCTTAATTGGACTTTCACAAAGCACATACCTTGATAAAGTTTTGAAGAAGTTCAAAATGGATCAAGCACAGAAAGGGTTCTTGCCTGTATTACAAGGTGTGAAACTGAGTCAGACTCAATGCCCGACCACTGTAGAAGATAGAGAGAAAATGAAAGATGTTCCCTATGCTTCAGCCATAGGCTCTATCATGTATGCAATGTTGTGTACCAGACCTGATGTGTGCCTTGCTATTAGTTTAGCAGGGAGGTAACAAAGTACTCCAGGAGTGGTTCACTGGACAGCGGTCAAGAACATCCTGAAATACATGAAAAGGACTAAGGATATGTTTCTCATTTATGGAGGTGACAAAGAGCTAGTCGTAAATGGTTATGTCGATGCAAGCTTTGACACTGATCCGGACGATTCTAAATCGCAAACCGGATACATGTTTATATTGAACTGTGGAGCTGTCAGTTGGTGCAGTTCTAAACAAAGCGGCGTGGCGGGATCTGCGTGTGAAACAGAGTACATAGCTGCTTCGGAAGCAGCAAATGAAGGAGTCTGGATGAAGGAGTTCATATCCGATCTAGGTGTCATACCTAGTGCATCGGGTCCAATGAAAATCTTTTGTGACAATACTTGAGCAATTGCCTTGGCGAAGGAATCCGGACTTTGCAAGAGAACTAAACACATCAAGAGACGCTTCAATTCCATCCGCGATCAAGCCAAGGAGGGAAACATAGAGATTTGAAAAATACATACGAATCTGAATGTTGCAGGCCCGTTGACTAAGCCTCTTCCACGAGCAAAACATGATCGACACAAAGACTCCATGGGTGTTAGAATCATTAATATGTAATCTAGATTATTGACTCTAGTGCAAGTGGGAGACTGAAGGAAATATGCCCTAGAGAAAATAATAAAGTTGTTATTTATATTTCCTTATATCATGATAAATGTTTATTATTCATGCTAGAATTGTATTAATCGGAAACTTAGTACATGTGTGAATACATAGACAAACAGAGTATCCCTAGTATGCCTCTACTTGACTAGCTCGTTAATCAAAGATGGTTAAGTTTCCTGACCATAGACATGTGTTGTCATTTGATAAACGGGATCACATCATTAGAGAATGATGTGATGGACAAGACCCATTCCGTTAGCTTATCACTTGATCGTTTAGTATGTTGCTATTGCGTTCTTCATGACTTATACATGTTCCTATGACTATGATATTATGTACTCCCGCTTACCGGCGGAAGACTTTGTGTGCTACCAAATGTCACAACATAACTGGGTGATTATAAAGGTGCTCTATAGGTGTCTCTGAAGGTACTTGTTGAGTTGACGTATTTTGAGATTAGGATTTGTCACTCCGATTGTCGGAGAGGTATCTCTGGGCCCTCTCGCTAGTGCACATCACTATAAGCCTTGCAAGCAATGTGACTAATGAGTTAGTTATGGGATGATGCATTAAATAACGAGTAAAGAGACTTGCCGGTAACGAGATTGAACTAGGTATTGAGATACCGACAATCGAATCTCGGGCAAGTAACATACCGATGACAAAGGGAACAACGTATGTAGTTATGCGGTTTGACCGATAAAGATCTTCGTAGAATATGTGGGAACCAATATGAGCAAAGGGTGGGGTGGGGGTGCCCCCCTGCCCAATCCGAATTGGACAAGGGGTGGGGGTGCGGCCCCCCTTTCCTTCTCCCTCTCCCCCTCTTTCCCCTTTCCCCTCTCCATTGGAAGGAAGGGGGGCGAATCCTACTAGGAGTGGAGTCCTAGTAGGACTCCCCCCATGGCGCACCCCCCTAGGGCCGGCCACCTCCTCCTCCCCTCCTTTATATACGGGGGCGGGGGGCACCCCAAAGGCACATCAATTGTTCTCTTAGCCGTGCGCGGTTCCCCCCTCCACAGTTTACTCCTCCGGTCATATCATCGTAGTGCTTAGGCGAAGCCCTGCGTGGATCACACCACCATCACCGTCACCACGCTGTCATGCTGACGGAACTCTCTCTCGACCCTCTGCTAGATCAAGAGTTCGAGGGACATCATCGAGCTGAACGTGTGCAAAACTCGGAGGTGATGTATGTTTGGTACTTGGATCGGTTGGATCATGAAGACGTTCGACTACATCAACCACGTTAACCTAACGCTTCTGCTTTCGGTCTACGAGGGTACGTGCACACACTCTCCCCTCTTGTTGCTATGCATCTCCTAGATAGATCTTGCTTGAGCATAGGGATTTTTTTGAAATTGCATGCTATGTTTTCCCCAACACCTAACAGTGTCCGCGGCCAGCCCCGCTCGCCGGTGGAGCCTCCTCCTCCTGTAGCATCGGAGCGATGGCGTGGCGGAATCTTGCAGTAGGGCGACATCGTCTCCGGCGTCTCAAGGCACACAACTACGTCGTGTTTGCTGCCTTGGTGAGATGGGGACGAGACGGTAGGAAGAGAGGAATAGGAAGGACTGAGAGAAAAGGGGATAAGATTCTACGGTGGGGAATGAAAGGCACATGATAAGGCGTGGTGAGGCCCATATGGACTTGTGTACCAAGAAGGAGGCGGTTTATGAGCCGTATTATCAACCGATGGAAACAAAGTGGTTTCCTTAAGAGAAAGGAAAAATTGCTGACATTACTTGGCTTAGACTTATAAGTGAGCCTAGGTCAAGTGAGATTTAGCCGTACCAAAAGATATTAGGATCTGGAAATTATTTTATCGTAGCCTCTCCTTAAGTTTTGGGCAAAAGTCGTGGTCATGCGATGGAGGTTTCTAGAGTTGGTTGTGACACGGTCTAGATGCTTTGTATCTCGTCTTTTTGCCTTCCCGACTGGAGTTCGAGCTTGGAGAGCTTTGTACTTTGTCATATTCCTCTTTGCTCTTCCCATACCTAGTGTGGCGCCCCTCTCTTCTCTCTTTTAGGAGTATGTTACTGTTTTTTCTCTCCTATATATCAAGGAAATGATAAACATGCTTTGCGTGTTCTTAAATAAATGTTTTGGGATGGCCTTGGTAGCCTTTATTTTGGTACTCATACTAAAATGGTTGTATGCACCCTTAGTTGGTGCAGAGGCCGGGAAGTGAAAATCTCCCCATTTTAAAGGGTGTGAGTCAAAAGTCTGCGCGAAGTCGGCCCTCGAACTAGAGAGTGAGGGGCGATGATGAGGCGATCAGGGGCAACCACGAGGGTGACTTCGGGCGCCCTATCCTCATCTGCCGGGGATCGCCGGCGGGTCGATGGCCGGTTTTGGGCTCTAGCGGATTCCGATGAGGACGACGAGGACGGGGACTCGCGGTGGCTTCTCCGGCATCTCCAACCCCGTCCGATGTCATTTGTGTTTTCTTCAATGCCAGCTATGACGAAGAAGATGTGGCGAAGACGGTCGACAAAGTCTTGCCACCCAACAATCCGGCTAGGCTTGGACTACACACTAGAGAGAGGAAGGAGATGGTTCGTCGTGTCGTGCATCGCAGAACGGCGGCGACGGCGATCCGGCCATGGAAAGGCCCCTTGCCTAATGTAAATCTCCCTAACTTAACGTTGTACGATTTGATTCGCCCGTAGTCGTGGATTATGGTTAAGAGAAGGAAGAAACCATGCCGGAAAGGGCCGCGATCGGCGCCGGTGTTGGCCACGGCGGCGATGCCGGCGAGCAAGCCGATCCAGATCGCGGTGGCTCGCCAGGAGCGTTTGAAATCGCTCCTGAGCCAAAGTGGGCTAGGTTTGGACGATTTTTCGCTTGAGGTCGTTGGGCCAGGGACTGTTGGGTATGAGACCCAAGTGAGTCCGGGTCCTATCGATAGAGAACGTGACGTCACATGCATCCGAGTACCATCTACGTCGTGTTAGTCTTCCCCGCGTACTAGGGTTTTCCTGCATCGGGCACCCCAACTTCGTTCTTCGGGACCTGGACGCGCTAGGCGGATACCTCCCCTGGTGGCCATGGCGGGCCGCAGGGCTGGGTTGTAGCCGGGAAAGAAGACTGCCGTGCAGACCGGGGCTGGCCGCGCCGGGGGTGCGCCACAGCCGGGCGGTGGCACTGGCCATGGTGCGCCACCGCTGGACGTTGGCTCTGGCCGAGGAGCGCTGTTGCCACCAGTCTCTGGTTCCGGTCGTGGTGTGTCGCCGTCGGTGGCTGCAGCTAGCCGGGGTACTGCGGTAGTCCTTGGGACGGCGAGTGTGGCTGCATGACTTGGTGGTGGTGCCCTTCCAGGGGTTCGGCCGCCGTCGTTGGGCTCGGCGGGGCTGCTTGTCGCGGGTCGAGGCGGGACGACCGGTGGTCCTCGCCTGCCGACACCTGGTCTGGTTGGGGTGGCCGCAACGGGCCAGGGTGGTGCAATCGCACCCAGGCCGCCTACGCCGGGGAACCAGGGTGTGACACCTG
>NC_041383.1:494749144-494795045 GCF_002162155.2 Triticum dicoccoides | reverse complement strand
CAAGGCCGACACAGAATCGGTCTAGGCCGATGCAGACGCAAGCGCCACCACCTCAAAACACGGGTGCTGGAGGTGCTGCTGGAACGCCCCGGGGTTAATGAGGAGATGATGGGTACAATGCCTATGGGGATGGCCAGCACCGTGGCTCTTCACCGACGGGCGGTGGCCGAGGATATGCCCGGAAGAGTGATGGGACTGCCGAGAGACCTTTTCTCGGTCCTTCGGGTGGTTTTGGTGAGGGCGTGTCTGGCCCGGCTTATTGACAATGGGGAGGCTACCGTTGTCATCGTGGTGGTCGAGGTGGTCAGTTTCATCAATGACAGCCTCCTCTGCCTGTGGTCGTCGAGCCGACTCCCACCACTGGGGTTGCCGAGGAGCCAGTGCTGTCCGGTCAGGCTATGGATGTGGTGACGGCGCTTGCTAATGCTGAGATACCCGGGAATGAGACCACGGTGTCGGCGTCAGTGGAGGCGACAAACATGGCTGACTCGGATAGGGCGTCCAAGTGGGCGCTCAAGAAGGAGAAAATGTTGTGCTATCAGTGTGGAGAGAAGGGTCATTTTATTCCTGACTGCGTGGCTGATTGTAGGACCTTGAAGTAAGTCTAGAGGGGGGTGATTAGACTACTTGACCAATTAAAAACCTAACCTTTTCCCAATTTTAGAGTTTGGCAGATTTTAGCTATCTTAGGACAAGTCAAGCAATCATCACACAATTCAAGCAAGCATGCAAAGAGTATATAGGTAGCAGAAATTAAAGCATGCAACTTGCAAGAAAGTAAAGGGAAGGGTTTGGAGGATTCAAACGCAATTGGAGACACGGATGTTTTTGGCGTGGTTCCGATAGGTGATGCTATCGTACATCCACGTTGATGGAGACTTCAACCCACGAAGGGTAACGGCTGCGCGAGTCCACGGAGGGCTCCACCCACGAAGAGTCCACGAAGAAGCAACCTTGTCTATCCCCATGGCCGTCGCCCACGAAGGACTTGCCTCACTAGCGGTAGATCTTCACGAAGTAGGCGATCTCCTTGCCCTTACAAACTCCTTGGTTCAACTCCACAATTTTGTCGGAGGCTCCCAAGTAACACCTAGTCAATCTAGGAGACACCACTCTCCAAGAAGTAACAAATGGTGCGTTGATGATGAACTCCTTGCTCTTGTGCTTCAAATGATAGTCTCCCCAACACTCAACTCTCTCTCATAGGACTTGGATCTGGTGGAAAGAAGATTCGAGTGGAAAGCAACTTGGGGAAGGCTAGGAATCAAGATTCATATGGTAGGAATGGAATATCTTGGCCTCAACACATGAGTAGGTGGTTCTCTCTCAGAAATGGTAAGTTGGAAGTGTAGGTTTGTTCTGATGGCTCTCTCCTCGAATGAAGAGGAGGTGGAGGGTTATATATAGCCTCCACACATTTACCAAACTTGGTGGGACCGAATCGTTAAACTCGGTCGGACCGATTTAGTAAACCTAGTGACCGTTAGTGATTTTCGGTGGGACTAACATGCATCTCGGTGAGGCCGGTTCGGTTAGGGTTAGGGCATAACGTAATCTCGGTGAGACCGATTACACAAACTCGGTGAGACCAATTTGGTAATAAGCTTTCCAGAGAGTTGGTCAGGTAAACTCGGTGGGACCGATTTGCTCTTTACGGTGAGAACGAAATGTTACAAAAAGGAAACAGAGAGTTTACATTGCAATCTCGGTGGGACTGATCGCTCACTTCGGTTAGACCGAAACGTTACGAAGGGAAACAGAGAGATTGCAACCCCATCTCGGTGAGACCGAGATCCCTATCGGTAAGACCGATTTGCTTAGGGTTTGTGTCAGTGGCTATGACTTTTGGAATCGGTGGCGCCAGATAGAAAGAATCAGTGTGACCGATTTTGGCTTTAGGTTTAGGTCATTTGTGGATGTGGGAAAGTAGTTGAGGGTTTTGGAGCATATCACTAAGCACATGAAGCAAGAGGCTCATTAAGCAACACCTCATCCCTTCTTGATAGTATTGGATTTTCCTATAGACTCAATGTGATCTTGGATCACTAAAATGTAAAATGAAGAGTCTTGAGCTTTTGAGCTTGAGCCAATCCTTTGTCCTTGGTATCCACTTTCATCATCCATGCCATGCTATTCATTGAGCTTTGCTGAAATAATAGTCTTGGAATAGCATTAGCTCAATGAGCTATATGTTGTTATGAATTACCAAAACCACCTAGGGATAGTTGCACTTTCAATCTCCCCCTTTTTGGTAATTGATGACAACATATAGATCAAAGCTTCGACAAATGATAATAAAATTTAAATAACATCGTCGCTTTGAGAAGTATGTGATAAGCAAGAGCTCCCCCTAAATTTGTGCATAGTTTTAGATTTGCTTTGGACTGCAAATGCACAATGAATTAGGCTCATGGGTTACTCTTCCATGTCACATACATCTTGGTGGAGCGCTCAAAATAATAAACAATGAATACATGCACTCATCACCAAGCATAGTGAGTGATCACATAAGATAGATAGGATAATATCAAGCATGCATAAGTGTAGCTTATGATCAAACACATGATCATCAATGTCTCACAAGCATAGTATCTCAACCAAAAGCAAACAAAGATTGAAAAACCACCAAATAAAGCAAGACAGAACAAAAGCAACACTCTCTCTAAGCCTATGATCTATACATTTTCTCCCCCTTTGGCAACAAGTTACCAAAAAGTTCATAGAAAATGCATGGTGCTAGATCTACTCTCAGGCTTGATCTTCTGGTGGTGGTGTAGAGATGGCTCCTTGGATGAAGGCTTCAGTTGAAGTGGATGGAGCTGGAGGAGTTGGTGCTGGAGCTGGTTGCACTGGAACTGTGGGGGCAGTGGCTGGTGCTGAAGTTGTTGCTCTAGTGTCTGTCACTGGCACTGCAACTGACCTCTGGGCTCTGGGCACTCTGGCAAACACATTGGTGGTTGTCTTGCCCTTCCTCTCCTGCATGTCATCCTGCAGCTGCTCCACAACTGACTGAATCTCAGTTACCTTGACATCTAGATCATAGAATTTTTGTTCCATGATTCTTTCCAGGCTCTCCTGGTTTTGAGTTAGGGTGGCCAACCCCTTCTCAATCCTCAGAGATGATGCTATCAAGTAACCAAGCTGCTCCTGTTTGGTTTTCAAGAAATATTCAGATGCCTCCTCTTGAGTTGGCATCTTGGCAGCCTTTTCCCTCTTTGCCTTCTCCTTCTTCTCCTGAGCTTGAACTGATTGTGGATCATCTTCATTCATGACAACCTCATTGTCCTCAAAGTCTGGATAAAGTGGAAAGTGTTCCTTATCCAACTGATATTTTCCTGTGCCCATCTTTGAGTTTATCAATTCTTGAATATGAGGTGCATATCCACAGCTCCTCTTCTGATCTGCTGCAGTCCTCTTGATTGTTTCAATGATCAGGCTCATGACTTTGAACTTCTGTGGTACATCAAACACATGCAACATGTTGATGGCATGCCCTCTGATCATGTTATGGTCACCAGACTTGGGAAACAAAGTGTGCCTCAGAATCCAATTTATGGTTGGCAACCCTGACAGCAGAAAGTGAACTGATCCAAACTTGTGAGTCTCTAATGCCTTGTCTAGAATTTCCTTGTACATGTGAACCATTGAATTGTGACCCAACTTCTTCTTTGCATTAATGTCTAGGTCATCCTCATTCTCCTTGGGGGCATTGATCAGACTTTCCCATTCTTCAATAGTGGACTGGTACCTTGTACCTTCAGACATCCAAACTATTCTCCCATCTGGGTAAAAGTGTGCTGTGGAGTAGAACTGCATGATAAGCTCATCATTCCAGTTGGTGAACTTCTGTCCAACAAAATCTGCAACTCCACAAGCAACAAAGATGTCTTGCACTCCAGGATAGTGCTGTTCATTTTCCTTGATGAATTTCCAGTCAACCCACATCATGTCACAGACTATGGGCTTCTTGTCCAACAGAATTGTTTCATAGAAGTCCTACTATTCCTTTGTGTGGAACCTGTAGTCAACAGCAGTTCTTCTTCTTGATGCATATGGATCTTCCATTCTCCACAGTCTCAGCCCTGAATCCTTCCTGATTCTCATGTCCTCAGCCACAGGATGGGAATCATTGTGGTCTAGTATCTTGGGCTTGAGCTTTCTTAGAACCTGTCCTTCTTCTTATGAATCTTCAGCAACATTGGGCACTGGGGCCTTGTTCTTCTCAGCAGCTGGAATACTCCTAGTATTCCTCTTTGGAACTTGCTTGGCCTTGGAGGCAGATTTGGGTGATTCCTTGGGCTTGGATGTTGCAGCCCCTGATCTGATTGCATCTCCCATAAGCTTAGCTGCCTTTGGAGCTGGTGCAGCAAGCTCTTCCTCTTCCATCATGGAAGGTTGCCCAACAACTCTGGCCATGGTCTTCTTGACCCTTTCCTTCCTCTTCTTGCTTTCATCAGCTGGCTCTTTGGGATCAGGATTTTCAGGCAGTTGAGTTGATGCTTTGGCCTTGGGCATAGGTTGCCTTCTTGCAGGCATTTTAATCTTCATGTCTGGCTTTATATTCTTTGCTGGGCCATATTCCTTCTTGAGCACCACTTTCTTGGAAGTAGACTCATCTTCCTCAGCTTTGTAATCTTCATCCTCTGAATCTGAAGTTCTTTTCCTCCTTTGCCTAGTTGCAGCCTTAGGCAAATTGCTAGGAGTACTTCTGCTCCCTTCATCTGAAGTTGAGGGACTAGTGCCCTCACTCAAGTCCATCTGCTCTTCTGACCTGTTCTGGCTGTCACTTTGATCAGACATACTGCAAAAGCTGACTGCTGACCCTGTGAAGAGTTATAGATGAGATAGAAAAGATGAGCATCACAAAATGCAGAGGTTTTTGCAAAAGAATGTCTCAAAAGTTCAGTCTTAGTTTTCCACAGAAAGCATTTCGGATCCATCGATTTTCAAACTCGGTGATACCGAAGCAGTTTTGGATCCTAAACTGATGATCTCGGTTGGACCGAGTTTCAGTTCGGTGGTACCGAGACTGCTAGGGTTTCACAGAATCCTCAAATCGGTTGCACCGATTAGTAATTCTCGGTCAGACCGAGAGTCACTAGTGCAATGGCATAAGCCAAATCGGTGAGACCGAGTTTTTCAACTCGGTGGGTCCGAGATGGTTTCGGCGGAAACCTAACACTAAAAATTTGAATCACATCTAATCTATGAACTACTTTGGCTGGATAGAAGAGTTTCAATCGTGGCAAGAATCAATATGAAAACAATGTGCCAGGAATCAGACGTGGATAGCACAAAGATTAAGTCCATACCCTAACTTGGCGGTGGACTTGCTACGGCGGCAACGGCAGGGACGAAATCCATTGACGGCGGCGGAGACTAGCGACAGGAGGCTGCTGGCGACAAGGAGACGATCCAGAGACCACGATGGCAGAGCGAGCTGTTGCGCGGGCGAAGGGTTTCGGAGAAATTTCCAAAATTTTGCCCGTGGCTATATATATAGCTCGACCCTGTCGGTGTGACCGAGTGGAACAACTCAGTGGCACCGAGATGCATAACTGTGTTCAGTTACAGCAAATCGGTGAGACCGAAAAGTTCAAATCGGTTGCACCGAGATTGAAAACTCAGATCAACTTGATGATCTCGATAGGACCGAAATGGAAGGATCGGTCAGACCGAGAATCACTAAGAGGTTTTGGAAGTTTAAGTCTATGACGAATCGGGGACTCCGAGTGCTCCTCACACAGAGTGGTTCGAATCTGACTTGATCAAATTTTGTGATGTAGCATGAATAGAGTTTGAGACGAGAAAAGCATAGATAGCTAAAGAAGGTTCTTAGGCATTCTTGTCCATCCACTTTGCACAAAGAAAAGAATCCAAACAAACAAAACAAGTGGATGTCCTTGAATGAGTAAGATATGCACCAACATGCTCACACAATAAGATGGCAATTGAAATATGTGGCAAAGCATGCACAACCAATTCTAGCATCTATCAAACAATTGGCCATGAGTAGGTCATCTATATATGAGTATATTGACTTAGGAGTCAAATGAGAACATTTGATCATAGGTCATACTCATCGTTTAAGCTCAAGTGGGGTTACCACTTTTACATAATGCATTAATGTGTTCACACCATTAGAGTTGCTTTGACTCAATTCTTAGAGTTAAGCGCCCCCTAGATGTGAGATCCCCCCTTAGAGGGATGAACTAACCTTGGGTTTTGTCGATGATGACTTCATGTAGGTGTTGAAGATGTAGATGCTCAATGTTGATGTAGATCATTTGGAGCAATCCTTTGGAGTGAGTTGCACTTTCAACTTGCCTACATGGGTTAGTCCCACAAGGAACAAACAGGAATATCCATAGACATAGAGTGATGCACACACAAGATGATGTCCATGAAAACATTAGGTTACCTTGTCCCTTGCCTTACCAACATGATGGTTTGTGACTCCTTGAACTAGTGCAAGATGTGAAAGTTGATTGCACTTGTTCTTGCCAAAATGATATGAGTGAAGAATGTTGGCGGAGTCACCCTCAAGAACTCTCTGGTTCTTCTTCTTCGGGATCCACATCATCTTGATGGGAATCCTTGGAGTTGTAGTTGTACTTGATGAAGTAGAACTTGACGTAGTCTTGGGGACCCACTTGAACGAGGCTTTAGGGGCTTCTTCAAATGCATCAATCTCTTCTTGAAGCTTGTCCTTGCCTTTGTTCTTGTGGTCTTGTGGTGGAAGATCATCTTGAGCTTGTGTCCCCTTGAAGGAAATAGGATCATACTTCTCTTGTTGAGGAACAAACTTTGTCTTGGGGTATTGATCTTCTTCCCACTCAACTCCATTGGCGTTGAACTTTCATTCAAAACCAACACCTTGATTCTTTCGGTGCCTTCCTTGCTTGCGTACAATTTCCTCGAATTGCTTACTCCCGGCAAGGCTCTTGTAAACACCTTTCTCTATAGTTCCCTTCAATAAACTATTTTCTTTCTCAAGTGTAACTTGGCTAAGAGAATCATTAGTGGAATCAAGAGAACTACTAGAAGCAACAACATTGGATTTGACATTATTATTGTTACTACTAGAGGAAGTATCTTTCTTGTACTTGTTACTAGACTTGACTTGAGGCATGTAAGTAGATAAGAGTAAACGCTTGGCAATGTAAGAAGAACTTTTCTTGCGGAGATCATCATTGATTGCCTTTAAGAACTCATGCTCTTGCTCAATATTGAGCTTTTCAAAGCGTAACTTCTCATGAGCCCTTAAAAGTTCTCGATGATCTTCGAAGATAGTTTCATGTCCAACTTAAGAGTGTTTAGTTCTTTAGTTAGAAGCTCAGTTTTCTCCTTATCATTGTCATTCGTTTGATTAGCATGATTAATTGACGTTTCATCATAGTATTCATCACTAGAGTTGTCAACAAGTAAATCATCATCCACAAGCAAGTCATCTTCATCACTATTAAAATCAACATACTCAGGATGTGTTACCTTTGGACATTTGGCCATGAAGCATCTTCCAATTCCTCCATTTGGTGAATCAAATATGTCGTAGGAGTTGGTTGACACAAGTGCTAGACCGACAACACCTTCATCTTGAGTATGTTCGAAGTCGGAGTGATAGCTTCTCTCGGAGTGATTGTCGGAGTCGGAGCCGGATACCCATTCACCAACATGAGCTTGATGTCTTCGTTTTGTGTAGCTCCTTGATGACTTGTCCTTCCTTTCCGAATCCTTGCTTCTCCGTGAGGGTCTTCGTTCATAACGATCATCTCTACTACTCCTCTCTCTTGGTGGTGATTCTTCTCTTTTGCTTCTTATTTTTGGAGAATATTCTCATCTTTTGTAGGGTGCCGTACACTCATTGGAGTAGTGTCCAGGCTTCCCACAATTGTAGCAATTGCGCTCTCGACTAGAAGATCTCTTGTCATGATAAGACCTTGACTTGGAGCTTCTTTCTTTGCTTCTACTCTTGTAGAATTTGTTGAAGTTCTTCACCATTAAGCTTAATTCTTCATTGAAGGTTTGTTTCTCGCTTGATGATGTTGGGGCTTCACTTGAGGCTTTGTAAGCACCACTTGACTTGTTGTGAAGTTCCTCCTTATCCTTGAGTGACATCTCATGAGCAACAATTCTTCCAATGACTTCTGTTGGCTTGAGATTTTTGTAGTTTGGCATCATTTGGATCAATGTGCACACGGTATCATACTTTCCATCCAATGCTCTTAGGATTTTCTTGATGATGAATTTGTCGGTCATCTCTTCACTCCCTAAGCCGGCAATCTCATTTGTGATAAGAGCAAGCCTAGAGTACATTTCAGAAACACCTTCACCATCCTTCATTTTGAACTTGTCAAGCTGACTTTGGAGCACATCCAACTTGGATTCCTTGACGGACTCGGTACCTTCATGCATATCAATCAAAGTATCCCAAATTTCCTTTGCATTCTCAATACGGCTGATTTTGTTGAATTCTTCAGGGCACAATCCGTTGAAGATGATGTCACATGCTTGAGCGTTGTATTGCAGCATCTTCAATTCTTCCGCATTCGCTTCGCGGTTCGGTTCTCTCCCATCAAAGAATTCACCTTGCAAGCCAATACAAATAATTGCCCAAACGGCGGGGTTATGTCCGAGAATATGCATTTTCATCTTATGCTTCCAACTAGCAAAATTAGTACCATCAAAGTAAGGACCTCTATGGTGATAATTTCCCTCGCTAGACGCCATACTCTCCTAGGTTGTGAAACCAAGGTTGTGACCACCAAAAGCTATGGAAATCAAAGCAAATGGAGACCAATGCTCTGATGCCACTTGTAGGACCTTGAAGTAAGTCTAGAGGGGGGTGATTAGACTACTTGACCAATTAAAAACTTAACCTTTTCCCAATTTTAGAGTTTGGCAGATTTTAGCTATCTTAGGACAAGTCAAGCAATCATCACACAATTCAAGCAAGCATGCAAAGAGTATATAGGCAGCGGAAATTAAAGCATGCAACTTGCAAGAAAGTAAAGGGAAGGGTTTGGATGATTCGAACGCAATTGGAGACACGGATGTTTTTGGCGTGGTTCTGATAGGTGGTGCTATCGTACATCCATGTTGATGGAGACTTCAACCCACGAAGCGGAATGGCTGCGCGAGTCCACAGAGGGCTCCACCCATGAAGGGTCCACAAAGAAGCAACCTTGTCTATCCCACCATGGTCGTCGCCCACGAAGTACTTGCCTCACTAGCGGTAGATCTTCATGAAGTAGGCGATCTCCTTGCCCTTACAAACTCCTTGGTTCAACCCCACAATCTTGTCGGAGGCTCCCAAGTGACACCTAGCCAATCTAGGAGACACCACTCTCCAAGAAGTAACAAATGGTGCGTTGATGATGAACTCCTTGCTCTTGTGCTTCAAATGATAGTCTCCCCAACACTCAACTCTCTCTCATAGGATTTGGATCTGGTGGAAAGAAGATTTGAGTGGAAAGCAACTTGGGGAAGGCTAGAGATCAAGATTCATATGGTAGGAATGGAATATCTTGGCCTCAACACATGAGTAGGTGGTTCTCTCTCAGAAATGGTAAGTTGGAAGTGTAGGTTTGTTCTGATGGCTCTCTCCTCGAATGAAGAGGAGGTGGAGGGGTATATATAGCCTCCACACAAAATCTAACCGTTACACACAATTTACCTAACTCGGTGGGACCGAATTGTTAAACTCGGTCGGACCGATTTAGTAAACCTAGTGACCGTTAGTGATTTTCGGTGGGACTGACATGCAGCTAGGTGAGGCCGATTCGGTTAGGGTTAGGGCATAACGTAATCTCGGTGAGACCGATTACACAAACTCGGTGAGACCGATTTGGTAATAAGCTTTCCAGAGAGTTGGTCAGGTAAACTCGGTGGGACCGATTTGCTCTTTTCGGTGAGACCGAAATGTTACAAAAAGGAAACAGAGAGTTTACATTGCAATCTCGGTGGGACCGGTCGCTCACTTCGGTTAGACCGAAACGTTACGAAGGGAAACAGAGAGATTGCAACCCCATCTCGGTGAGACCGAGATCCCTATCGGTAAGACCGATTTGCTTAGGGTTTGTGGCAGTGGCTATGACTTTTGGAATCGGTGGCGCCGAATAGAAAGAATCGGTGTGACCGATTTTGGCTTTAGGTTTAGGTCATTTGTGGATGTGGGAAAGTAGTTGAAGGTTTTGGAGCATATCACTAAGCACATGAAGCAAGAGGCTCATTAAGCAACACCTCATCCCTTCCTGATAGTATTGGCTTTTCCTATAGACTCAATGTGATCTTGGATCACTAAAATGTAAAATGAAGAGTCTTGAGCTTTTGAGCTTGAGCCAATCCATTGTCCTTAGTATTTTGAGGGATCCACTTTCATCATCCATGCCATGCCATTCATTGAGCTTTCCTGAAATAATAGTCTTCGAATAGCATTAGCTCAATGAGCTATATGTTGTTATGAATTACCAAAACCACCTAGGGATATATGCACTTTCACTGACCTATGTGACACCTGTGGCAAGCCGACACATGATACGGGGGATTGTCCGATTTTGCGAGATCAGGCGCCGTCTCTTATGATGTATGGAGTGTACTGTGCTGAGCTCACGTTCTTTGAGTCTCCTTGTGCGAGGGAGATCGATGAGACCCAGAGTCTGACCACTGGGGTTGTCAAAGTTACCAGAGGAGAGGTCTCTGAGACTAAGAATGTGCAGAGGCTGAAGGAGTTAGCTCCTGGTGACTTCCAATGAGAGCTTATTAGTCTCGAGGCAAAAATGTTTAGGGTTGAGTTCCCTTCAGTTGAGGATTTGCAGAGACTTCTGAGTTTTGGGATGTGCAAAGTGCCAGGTACAGATTGTATCCTTGAGTTTCATGAGTGGAAGAAGGTCGAACCTCAGGGTAAGCCTCTTACTCAGGTTTGGCTGCGTTTTTTCGAGGCTCCCTCGAAGCCAATGCAGGATGCTAGGGTCGTGGCTAGCTTGGGAATTATGGTGGGGAAGACTGAGAGAGTGGATATGGCATTTACCAGAGTTCACGGGATTGCCTGACTGCTGGTCAGTGTTCTGGATATCGGGTTCGTGCCTGATGTGGTCAAGTGGACATATCGAGGCCAGATTTATAACCTCATGATTGAGTTTGAGGATGAGGATCTGTTCGCTGAGGCGGCTAACAGGACTGATGTTGACATGCACGAGGGAGATGACAGCTCGGGAGCTAAGGAGGCACCGGTCGATGATGCTGGACGAGAGTTATCCAATGGACCGGGGCCCGTTTCTTAGACGCCTGGGGATGGGACGGTATCACCCTCCTTGGTGCCTATGACCTCTCTGAGATTTGGGTCTTTTGAGCCTGCCTTTGCGCCTCCGAGACTTTGGAGTGATCGGATGGAGTCTGACGATGTTTTTGAGAGCACGTTACCTGCTTTGGATTTTGAGGATGTTGTGAGTCCCGTCCTTGGGGCCTTGCCGACCTTGGTCAGGGGAGAAGAGGAGGAGTCTAGGCAGGTGGCACTCCTTCTCTTGCACAGCTCGTGGACTCTCCTCAGGACGAGGTTCCGGTGGTGACGGTCTTACCTTCGGAGGGGGTCAGAGGCAGGTGGCCTCGATTCCCTCTTCTCCTCTCGTGGTGCCGGAGCTACAGGTGGCGGTTCCGCCTTTTGAGGGGGGCTCGGGGCAGGTGCCCTCGGCGCCCTCTTCTCCTCTCGCGGTGGACGAGGTTTCGGTGGTGGAGGTATCACCTTCGAGAGGGGGTCCGGGGCAGGTGGCCTCGGCACCCTCTTCTCCTCTCGCGGTACCGAAGCTGCAGGGGGTGGCTCCACCTTCTGGAGGGAGATCGGGGCAGGTGGCCTCGGCGCCCTCTTCCCCTGGGGCACCTAGGGTGGCCGCCCCTGCTGCAGCACCGGTGAGCACCCCTTGCCAGAGGGCCGGGCTGGGTGGGGAGTACAGGCAGGTGGCCCATGCATTCTCCTCCCCACCACTTTCAGGCGTTCCCGGTGTTTCGTCGACGGAGGCCGACCGACTACGTGTTTGGGGTGAGGCAGGAGGCCCCACCTCGAGTAGGACCACTTGGGAGGAGGTTATTGTGTTTGGAGGGATTCCGGATCCGGTCTCTGAGGGGCGACGGTTGAGCTGCCGTCTCCAGGATCATCCGGAGGTTGATGACATACAGCAGTGGTGCGCCATGAGGGCGGCCAAGCTTCGTGGCATTGAGGTCACTACTGGTATGTCGGTTAATACCTCAAATTCCATTTTGCATTTTTCTAATGATGAGATTATTAATAATGCAAACCAGTTAGGAGTTTCACTAGGTAGTAATGATAGTGAAATTTCAAATTTCGTCAATGATATCCTGGATTTAGAGGCAGAGCGGGCTTTAGAGATGATTCGTAACTTAGCTGCGGTAAAACCCATGAACGATTCCGAGTTTGATGCTTTGAGGTCAGGGTGCTCTATAATTTTTGTGTGGATCTTGTAACACCCCTACCAGAGTCTGAGGAGGAGGATGGTACATCTGAGAATGTTGTGGTTAGAGCCTCTCAGGTTGGTTGTGAGGACCAGCTGGAGTGTCAGAACAAATCTAAACGCAAGTGGAAGCGGAAGATATACCCGGCTTCCGCAGTGCGTAGGAGTGCTAGGATCCGTACGGCTAAAAAAATTCATGACAAAATATGAAAGGAATCTTTTGGAATAGCAGAGGTCTGAAAGACTTGTCTAAAATAAGGTTTCTTGCAGAGGCTTCTATTAAGCATAGGCTGGATTTTATCACTTTGTCGGAAACTGGTAGAGATAATTTTTCACCACAATTTCTCAATACTTTATCGGGAGGGATTGATTCTGACTAGCATTGTCTGCCACTGACAGGAAGATCGGGCGGGATCTTACTCAGAGTTAGATGTGATTCACTCGAAGTCCGAAGTGTGATGATGGGAGACTTTAAGTTAAGTTTCGGGTGACGTCGAAGGCCAGTGGGTTTAATTGGGCTCTGGTGGCGGTATATGGTGCCGCACAGCCCGAGCTCAAACCTGAATTTTTGGCTGATCTGGTTCGGATTTGCGGCTCTGAGCAGCTTCCAATCCTGGTGGGGGGGTGATTTCAACATTATTAGAAGGCGTGAGGAGAAGAACACTGATAACTTTGACGGGAGATGGTCCTTCATGTTTAATACTATCATTGAAAGCTTGGATCTGAGAGAGATAGAGCTTTCGGGAAGAAAATTCACCTGGGCTAATGCGTTGCCAAATCCGACATTTGAAAAGTTGGATCGAGTGCTGGCTAGCGTCAAATGGGAACAGAAGTTTCCCTTTGTAACAGTTCAGGCACTTTCCCGTGGTATTTCTGACCACACGCCTTTATTTCTAGATTCAGGTGAGGCCACCCACTTGGGAAACAAAAATGCATTTTCGTTCGAGCTGGCTTGGTTTGAATGAGACGGCTTCTTTGATCTCGTAGCTAGGGAATGGGCTAAGGATGCAGGAGGTAGGACTGCCTTGAGCGTTGGCAGAATAAGATTAGGCACTTGAGAAGTTTCCTACGTGGGTGGGCTAAGCATCTTAGTGGGATTTATAAGGTCGAAAAGGAAAGGCTCCTTACCCTTATTCAGTCCCTAGATGTAAAAGCAGAAACCACGGTTCTGCCGGCATCAGAGCTTCATGCTAAGCTTGATGCGGAGATGAGATTGAAAGAGCTTCTTCATGAAGAGGAATTAAAGTGGGCGCTGTGGGCCAAGGTCCGACGAGTTGTCCAGGGGGACGCGAACACTCAATTTTTTCACATGATCGCCAATGGCAAGCACAGAAAGAAGAGGATCTTTCAGCTGAACAAGATGAAGGAACGATTTTCGGACAGAAGAACCTAAAATTATGCATTACCGAGTATTACAAGCAGTTGTTTGGGCCTCCAGAGGAGAACTGTGTTTCTCTGGATGAGTCTAGGATTGAGGATGTTCCTCAACTTACTGCTATTGAGAATGATATTTTGGCTGCTGTAGCGACCCGACCTCAAACGGTCAAGTCTCTGTGCTTAAGTGTCATCCCTGGATCGGTATGCTGACACACAGTACTCGAGGATTTATAACAGAGGTAAATCACATGTATAAAGTAACGTAAATACTATTACCTCAATCCATATAGCGGAAGTAACAAGGTTGTGGATTCCCATCAACACCAACGGCAAAGTTGAGTGTACAAATCGTAACCCTAACGTATCACTTACTCGTCGTAAGAATCCTACAACATGAAACATTGCAGCCATGTAGGTCAGTACATTGAATGTTCTGGCAAATTCACACCATAGGATAAATGATGAACAATAGCTATCACTACATGCATATATGGCTGGTGGAAAAGCTCTATGGTTACAGTTTTGCATAAAGCCAAATTTTCCCTACAACAAAGGAATATATTTTATTTAACTACAAAGTGTGTTGAAAACATTGAGAAGGTTCACCCAACTCAATCCCAAATTAATAATCATCATCCCAACAAATTATTTAAGTAACGTGATGAGATCAACATGATAATTCAAGAACCAGATACTCAAAATGTCCATAACCAGGGACACGGCTAACCATGATTAGTTCGTACACTCTGCAGAGGTTTGCGCACTTTTCCCCACAAGACTCGATCTCCTCCATTGGATTTCTCGCACTACATGGTGTTTGAGAAACGGATGACCGAGACACAGTCTTTCAGAAGCGTTAGCACCTTACAATGGGTAGACAGTTACACCTACTTTCCCCCACATCTGCTAGTCTACCACTGTAAGAGTTCACACGACTTAATCAACTATGCTAGAGCCCATAATAGCTTGTGGCTGCACACGGAAGTTTCTAGCATGAATAATCTTATGATCCCTTTGAGCCTGGGTGGCGGTCCATAGGAGAATCACACGGTACCCCGGGATTTCCAAAAAAACAGGCAATCACTGGGTTCCCGAGGTGCCTCAATCCACCCAGATGTGTATTTAAGTAGCCACATTAAGTTGAACCATTAAGTAACAATCTCACATCTGTCATGGAATACTCTCAAACCCAATCCACATCTACGAGCATAGCATAGCGGTATAAGCATAACGTAGAAGTAACTCCCAAAGGTTTTATAATAAAGGGCTTATTCCATCTGTGCCCCCAATTCCTTAGTTGTGCTCAGTTTTCCCTACTCGCTCATTTTGCCTTGGTTTTGAGCACTTTTTCAGGGGCAAAAGTGAGGAAAATGTGAAGGCAAAATTTTTGAATCATGGGGAAAAGTGAGTAAAAAGTTAACGAATGGGGAAAAGTGAGCACAACTAAGAGACGAGGGGCATAGATTTAAATAACCCTATAATAAACAGGGCAATAGGTACTACCTCGTCTACTTCCCAAAACCCACATGTTAATCAGATCCTAACCATGCAATGTTTGAGGGGTTGAAACTAATGCATAAAAATCTGGGTAATGAAAAGTATGATCAAAGTGTGAACTTGCCTGTACTGTTGATGAAGATGATTCGCACTCAACTCTGGATAGTTCTATTCGTCTCACTCCGGCCAATCTATCATAAGCAAGCAATAGTAACCACACATAAGCAATCACTCACAAGATCGGAAAGAACGAAGAAGACAATTTGGGAAACATCAAAACCAAGCAAATAACTCTTGCAACATAAAACAATTTCTAACAGTACCAAAATTATGTGAATTTGGCCTTATCAGAAAGTTTAGATCAAGAGCTTCGATATGCAAAAAGAATCAACACAAACGGAGTTATAGAACTCGAGTTACGATCAAATGAAGTTCAAACACAAATCTGATCTAATTCAAATTTTAAACTTTCAAAAACATGTTTAAGTTGCTTTACTAGATAGAGGGGATCATAACGAAGAAGTGGGCGTTGGTTTCGTTGGATTTGGACAAACGAGTAAAAAGATGTGGTCGTTTGAAAACGGGGGGCTAATCTATAAATAATTATACTCACGGATAGGTCCCTGGCGTAAAAAAAACAAAAAAACAAAAAGACTAAGTAATGAACGTCCGTTACTGAACGCTAACGAACGAATTCGTTCGCTGTGAAGGTATAAACAACGAATGTTCACTTAATAGCACTAACAAAAAAAATGAAAATCGATCTGAAAGAAAACCGGTCGGGCTTTTGCAGTTTTGTACCAGTTCGGAAATTAAACCGGCGGCAGTGGTTTCCGGTGGCAGTGGCATGTTCCAGCGATGGGACGGCGGCGGCGGCTCGGGTCCGGCGGGGGCGGCGGCTCTGGTGGCCTTCCGGATCGGCGGACTGAACGGAGGGATGCGACGCGGGACGACGGTGAGGTGGGTGGTGGCTGCGGGGGTCGGGAAGGTGCGCGGCGGTGGTGAGGAGGCTCAGCGGTGGCGACAACTCCGATGCGGCGGCGGCAGATGCAGCGGTGGTGGCGCGTGACGTGAGGAGGGGAGGAACGGGGCCCGGGGCCTCGGGTTTTATAGGTGGGGAGGGGCGACGTGGCGTGGAGGAGGGGGCAGAGGAGGCCGCAGGCGGCACAACGTCCATGGCGGCGCGGCGGCGGACTCGGGAGGAGTCCCGGTCGGGGACGGGAGCGAGGCGGCGCGCTGGGTTGGGCCTTGGCCTGGCAGGAGCTGGGCCGGCCCAGTTCAGTGGAGGGAAGTTAAAAAAAACATTTTTGCAGACAAACAAAATAAAAACAAAAGAAATAGAAATATTATATAGGCATATAATATATCAAAATTTTCAGAAAAAGATTTCCTACAAGATGAACATTATTCTGGCGTCAAATAAAATCTACAACAATTCAAATAAAGCAAGGAGTGCTTCTGGTCTAATAAAATCCAATAAAAATTATTTTTAAAAATACCAAAATGATTTCAAATTTATTTCTCTCCAATTTTCTGTTGTAGGGAATCATTTTACCTTATTTTCCATATATTTTATTTTTGGAGAAAAATAATTTGAATAAAACCCAAATAACTTCAATTTGAAAATAATTTCAAAGGGACTTTGAATTGGATTTCTTTTAAACTCCCAACTCGTATTTCATATTGTTTGAAGAAGTCATTTTATCTTCTCTCATGAAAATCATTGAGTTGGTTAAAGTTTCAGAATTGGAAATATTTTCCAAATGAAATTCAAATCTTTTTCAAAACCCCTTTTTCATTTAATTAAATGGAAGAAGTCATGTCATCTTCTCTCTAGGTTTTTTTGATGAAAATGAATTTGAATTCACGGAGATTAGAAAAGCAAGATGAAAGTTTGGGAAAGTCCTTTTATTCCCTCTCATTTAACTTTCAAAAAAAATTCAATTTCATTCAACTTCACTCAATCACTCAAACAACAATCAAAACTATCTATTTAATATAACATTCCTAAATTTAGAATTTTGGGATGTTACAGCTGCCCCTTTTTCTGAGAAAGAGGTGTTTGAGGCCATCTCGTAGATGAAAAATAATAAGGCTCCCGGCCCGGATGGATTTCCGGCAGAGTTCTATAAGAAGTGCTGGCATATTATTAAGGGGGGTTTGTTGCCGTTGTTCCATGATTTATTCTCTGGACAGCTTCAGCTTTTTCATCTAAATTTTGGAACGATAACACTTCTTCCTAAGAAAACAAAGGCTGTGAGAATTGAGCAATTCAGGCCCATCTGTCTTCTTAATGTTAGTTTCAAAAAATTTTACCAAGGTCGGGACTAATAGGCTCATGCAGATTGCGCATTCTGTGGTGCAGCATTCCCAAACTGCTTTCATGTCGAATAGGAATATCCTTGAAGGGGTTGTGGTTCTTCATGAAACGCTCCACGAGATTCACACGAAAAAACTAGATGGAGTTGTTTTCAAGGTGGATTTCGAGAAAGCGTACGATAAAGTCAAATGGTCTTTCCTTCAACAGGCCTTACACATGAAGGGTTTTGATGAAGCCTGGCGAAGCCATGTAGAATCCTTCACGCAGAAAGGGAGTGTTGGAATTAAAGTGAATGATGACATAGGTCATTATTTCCAGACACACAAGGGCCTGAGACAAGGTGATCCAATGTCTCCTATTCTGTTCAACATTGTGGTTGATATGTTGGCAATTTTGATAGGTAGGGCAAAGGAGGTTGGTCAGGTGGGTGGCTTGGTGCCTCATCTAGTTGATGGAGGTGTGTCCATCCTACAGTACACTGATGATATGATCATCTTTATGGAGCACGACTTGGCAAAAGCGAGAAATATGAAGCTGGTATTGTGCTTATTTGGACAATTGACTGGGTTGAAGTTTAACTTTCATAAAAGCGAGTTGTTCTGTTTTCGTAGAGCCAATGAGGAACAAGATGCTTATAGGCAATTGTTTGGATGCGAATGGGGGACTTTACCTTTCACGTACTTAGGTATACCCATTCACCATCGTAAGCTGACAAACAGAGAATGGAAGTGTATTGAGGATCGGTTTGAGAAGAAACTAAGTTGCCGGAAGGACAAACTCATGTCATACGGAGGCCGATTGATTTTTATTAATTTGGTACTCACTAGTATGCCTAAGTTTCTCTTATCCTTCTTTGAAGTCCCAGTTGGTGTTAGGAAAAGGCTGGACTTCTATCGATCCCGATTCTTCTGGCAGAGTGATGAACTAAAGAGAAAATACAGACTCGCCAAATGGTATATCATCTGTAGACCAAAGGACCAGGGGGGCCTTGGCATTGAGAATCTTGAAGTCAAGAACAGATGTCTTCTCAGTAAGTGGTTGTATAAGTTATCAGTGGAGACTGAGGCCACATGGGCGCAGATTCTCCGTAGTAAGTATCTGCAGTCCAAAACTTTGTCCCAAGTGACAGTGAGACCGACTGACTCGCCTTTTTAGAAGGGGCTTATGAGAGTCAAAGCATCCTTCTTTAACAGGACAAAGTTTATAGTCGGTAATGACACTACCACACGCTTCTGGGAGGATACTTGGCTTGGAGAAACACCGTTGGCACTTCAGTATCCGCTCCTGCATAGTATTGTTCAACGACGTGATGCCTTTCGTTGCCACGATAATACAGTCCATCCCCCTTAATATTCATTTTAGAAGGACGCTTGTTGGCAACCGGTGGGAAGCATGGCTTCATTTGGTGAGTAGATTGATGGAGGTTCAGCTATCTCATCAGTCCGATCAGTTGTGCTGAAAGCTTACTAGGTCTAGAGAGTTCACAGTTAAATCGATGTATATCGATGTCATCAACTCTAGCGCCATTCCTAGTTCCAAATATGTTTGGAAAGTCAAAGTTCCTTTGAAAATTAAAGTGTTTATGTGGTTTGTACATAAACAAGTCATATTAACAAAGGACAACTTGGTAAAGCGCAACTGGACATGATCTATTAGGTGTAGTTTTTATGATCGGGATGAAACTATCAAACACCTGTTCTTTGATTGCCCGTTGGCCAAAGTTTTGTGGCAGACAGTGCACATTGCCTTTAACATTTCTCCTCCGAATTCTATCAGTACGTTATTTCGAATGTGCCTTGTTGGGATAGAGTCCAAAACAGCTAGACACATTCGCGTAGTAGTATGTGCTTTGTTGTGGGTAATTTGGAATTGCAGAAATGATTTGGCTTTCAATAGAACAACAAATATTCATTTTTACAGGTTATATTCCGAGCCACTGCGTTGATCCGTATGTGGTCGTTTCTCACTCCGACGGAGGCCAGAGAGCATTTGGTTACTGGATCTATCCGATGGGAGATGGTAGCACGGGATATCTTAAACCGGTTTGGATGGCGGCCATGTAGTAAGATAGGCAATTAGTTTTCCTATCTTTGTTATGCTAGCCGGTTGTGGCCTCTTGGCCTTTTTGTTTTTGGCATTGTGGCTCTTTGTGAGCTTGCCGTTACTTTACTTTCAGACTGTAAGATCTTATTGAACCTATTTGCTTTCTATAAAAGTGGACGTATGCATCGTTCTGATGCAGGTCGGGGAGTCCCCCTTTTAAAAAAATGTTAAGATATGACGTGCAGATGTAAATAGTCACTAGATAAATCACACTCAATGACTCAAATAAGCTTTGGTGGTTATCAATTTGAAGATCTTCCGCAAGATGGTCTATAGATGTAAATAGTCAGTAGATAGACGGATGGAGTACATGCATTTGCGAGTCAACCAGGCCGCTTGAGGGGGTGTTTGGTTTAGAAGTCCTAGGACTTTTTCTAGTCCCAGGGACTAATCAAAAAAACTCTCTAGTAGAGTCTTTTTTAGTCCCTGTAGAAAAAGTTCCTCCCATTTGGTTCCTAGGGACTTTTTAGGGACTTTTTCTAGTCTCTGGGACTAAAAAGTCCCTGAACCAAACACCCCGTGAGTCTTCAGATGATGCTTGATCTTTTCTGGTTGGCAGCCTGCCACTAGGCCATGGAATTTTAAACTCATATATACAGACTTGGTATATAGTACTCCCTCCATTCCTCTTTATAGTGCGTCATTGTGTGTGGCATTTATACCAAGACGTGACGTGGCACTCTCATTTAGACATGAATTGCCCCTCCATCTGCTCACTCTGCCACAGCACATGGGTGCCTGCTGCTACACTCCGTGAACCAGCCGAGGGCTATTGTGGTCCAAAGCGGCTTAGGCGCACTACATTTCGGAATCTAGCTCCAAAAACTATACGCACTAGAATATGGAACAGAGGGAGTACAACTTAGTCAAGTACGTACTCGCCACTCTTAATAAATACGTGTGCCGATTAATCAGATCACGGATACTTTACGAGGCAGGACAGTAGACCCATATTTGAAATTTAAAATGCCAAATATTATAATCGTGCATTTTTACCCGGAAATGTCGACGAACAGGAGTAGGAAAGAAGTCGCGCGCCTGCACTGTCTGAACAAGGAGGAGCACCTGCAGACCTATTCCAGAAGACACGACAGATACGGAAGGAGTATTTGGCTTGGCTTTCCCCTGGACCTGGAGTACGCGGCAAGCCAGAGCACCTCGTCAAGACGCAAGTCACTCCTTCTGTCCTCTAAAAAAAAGTCATTCCTTCTGTCCCATGTTCTGACTCGCGTTCGCGCGTCAACCAGACACAATAAAAAATAGCAGGTCGTGGCGTCGACCGCTGCAATGCAAAGACATTTCTTCTGCAGAGGCAACCGCTCCTGCAGCATCAGCTATTCGTCATTTCATTCGCCCTGAAGTTTCTTCTTGCTGCGTGCAAACGCCACCCTGTTTGGTTTGTTTCCCAAGAAACTTCTCAGGCACATGAAGGTTTATTAAAGGCCTGTTTGATTTCAATAAGTTACCCGACTTATAAGTCAGGTGATTTAAAACCAGTGATTTATAAGTCACGTTTGTTTGGTTGTCACCTGACTTATAAGTCATTTGACACACCTTCCCACACCAATCAACATCATGCAGATGGTAGGACCCACGTAAAAGGGGGTGACTTATAAGTTTTAAGTTGGGATGGAGCAACTTATGACTTATAAGTTGGGGTGACTTATAAGTTGGGTCTGTTTGGCAAAATAACTCACTTTTTTCACTTTTCGACTTATAAGTTGGTGACTTATTTGGAACCAAACAGAGTCTAAGCAGCACGCGAAGATTCAACGAGATACCAATACGACATACGAGTACAATTCCCTGGCCTCTCTTGGTTAATTAAGCGCGTTGACATTCTTTCCTGATTGTGTTTGCTCCTACCACTATGTTGACGACCTGATGTTGCCCGGCAGTTCTGTCCGAAATCGTCTGATAGTGTTTTCTCCAGAAGACCACGATTGGTTGGCCAGATTGAAACGCCATGGCCATTCTTCATCTTCTTCTTGTTTAGACCTTTTATTTCTTGTTGCTTCTCAGCATTTTAAAAGCTTTCGAAAGTTGAAACTAGCGTCCAGCGGCACTCCCCCAGCTTACTACTACTACTACTACACGGCAGACCGTCAGGTCCTTTTCACAAGCACGATGATGCGCCTCGATGTTTGCGCCGCAGCGAGCTGCAGTACCGCAATTGTCGATACCAAGGCATGACAGCAGTACCTGCAGTGGCGCGTAGCCTGCAGCGATAGCGCCGATCGAGCAGGGGAGTCTGGGACGACAATACGATACGAGAGAGAAGACAGCACAGAGCAGAGAGGAGGACGCGAACGAGGAAGCGTGCGTGCGCCTCCTCTCGAGACAAGCAGAAACAAAGCAGCCATCATGAAAAGGAGCAGAAGTGACCGGACTCCCCGAGGATAAGTGGCCAGACGGAGATAACGCCGTCACCGGGTGATCAGATTCAGATGTTTGACGGGCTGCTCTGATAGGAACGGCTGGCTGTGCCTAAACAAATGTATTAGTCCAAACGGAGTGGCTGCTGGCTGATTTGACAGTAACCGCTGTGGGTAAACAAGTGCGTTAGGCCAAACCAAGTGGCTGCTAAGCCAGTGTGGAGCTCGCGAGGAACCGGGCGTCCACGTACCAAAAGCATGATTACACGCAAGAAACAAACAAGTCGGTAAAACGAAGCGATCTCATGACGCCTGCTTTAGATCGTCCACAGTTAGCATAATTGGGAAACAGACTTTGGGTATCCGGAATGACATTTGGCTTGGGAAACTAGCCAGTGAAACTAGACTTTTTTTTACGGGAAACCGGTGAAACTAGACTTGTTTATCCGGAGAAAGGTAAGTTAAGCCCGTCCTCTCACATATAACTTTTTTTAAAATAATCTCACATATAACTTTCATTATCATATATATACTAGCCAAAATATATGTGTGCTGCAACGGAAGAGAAAATTAACACGTGTCCATCAAAAAATCTACCAGAGTGGCACGGCGGCATCCGTACATTCTGCTCGGCGGTGGCAAAAGAGGCGCATGCTGAAGTTTAGAAAAAAAAACATTATCAGGTGCGCATTAGTCACGAAAGAAGTCTTAACACCAATGTTAAGATTTTTTTTCATAATCCTGAAAGCTACTCTCTCGCTTCGGGCTTGTCAAGCCTACCTCACAAATCTCAGCAATCAACACAAATGGTGAAATATATTGTTTTTCTTTTAAAATATTGAATTAGAAAAAATGATATTAAGGGAATATGCACAACTTTTGTCATCCTATCGAGAAGGGTCTTTGATGCATCAGCAACATATCCCACAATCCCATTTAAATATTTGTCTCTCCCTCTCTCAAAATTAGGTTTCGCCCCCGCTTTATAGATATGGCAACCAACACGAGCGTCCAACGAGCAACAAAGTACCACAAAAAACAATATGTTGGGCAATAGCACAATCACGCCCAAAGGAAATGTAGAAGGAAGAAAAAAAACCACCAAGTGGCCACATCATCCTGGGGGCTACGATGAAGAGAGGTGACATGCAGTGTCATGCAACACATCCAACGTCTGGCCCAACCGGTCGCGGTCCTGCTGTCTAGCCGACGGGTACCAGTGTTGCAAGAACGCAAGCAACTTGAAGAACGAGTCAAAGGCCCACCGAAGGAAGATCCGCTCGATCACCATCTTATTACACATCATCCAAAGCATCTATGCTAACGCCGCAAAAAACTAGCCAGAAGGGGCGCTTTTTCCTCCCAGTCTGGACCGCTCTAGCTTGGAGGAATCTGGCTAAGTGCGGAGCCTCCCAATCTGGCCCTGGTGCCTCTCGGAAAAAACTCCATAACGCACGAGCCGTCGTGCAAGAGAAGAGGATGTGGGTCTCTGTCTTTAGAACCCCACAAAGAGAACATAAACCCATCACCCTTGCCATGCCTCTTGAGCACCTCCGTACCAAAGAAAGGCGGTCCATGAACAATTGCCACGGAAAAAAAATTGATCTTCAAGGGAAGGGGCGCCTTCCATAAGGGCATGACCCAAGAAATAGTCATCCTGTGACACAACACATGGTAAGCCGACGCAACGGAAAAATCGTCCAGAGGCGTGAACCTCCAAGATGCCGAGTCTGGTGCGGCCGAGAGCACGGGATGCAAGGCCGCAAACAGAGTCCCACTCCAACACCTCCGCAGGCCCAAAAGAGCGACGAAACAAGATATTCCAGTGCGCATCTTGAAGCCCCGCAGAGACTAGTAGCGCCGGATCCACACAGATGACTTGAATCCCCGTGCACAGCAAATCTTTGCCCGCCCAGCGGTCCAACCAAAACATGGCACTATCGTCATTGCCAATAGAGAAGGACAACCCCAATCGAATATCTTGTTTGATCATTTGTATCGGCTTCCAAAACTGGGAGCCCTCCGGTCGAGCACACGCAAGTAGCAGCAAGCCTCGAAGGTACTTTGCCTGAATAAGTTGCAACCAGAGGCCCCCTCCCTTGGATGATCCGACATACCCACCTAAGCATGAGGGAAACATTAATGCAATGGGAGGCAATAATGCCCAACCCACCAAGGTCCTTGGGCAAGCAGATGTCAACCCACTTCACCATATGGTACTTCTGTCGACCATTCATCACTTGCCAGAAGAACCTTGCAAGGTCTTTATCGAATGAGCTATGAACTCCCTCTAGAAGCATATACAACCCCATCATATACATGGGGAGGCTAAACAGATAAGAGTCAACCAGGACGGTTTTACTTCCCCTGGGAGTGAACCGACCACACCATGGTTCCGCCCGTGCTGCAGACCTCCCCATAAGAGGGTCAAACTGATAGAGGCAAATGTGTCCCGTATTTCGATGAGATGGTGGCTATCGTTTTAGTGGAGGTCGACTTTGACGATCCGACTACGAACGTGCAAGGACGTCGCGCCTTAGCAATCGCTAAACCAACTCAGAGAGGTTATTGACCACGCTGGAGCACGATCAACCTGACCACAAAGGTCTATTTCCTGCAAGCAAACGAAGAACAAGCAAGAAACTAAGATTGCAATCTGGATATTGCGAATAAAAGAGGAAAGCTTTATTAATGAAGGTGGGGTTCTGTGATGTCTTGGTCTGGTCGTTGAACACAAACGAAGTACACGAAGTTGCAGCTATATATAGTGAACTTTTAATCTAAACAAAACCCAAAGTATAAACGGTGCCCTAAGGGCTGTAAATATGGAGGAAGAGGGGGGATTTCGTGGCCCTTGGGGAAGGGGTCCGAAATGAACCCTATCTCTTGTTTCCCCACACATACGGACTCTAAAAATAGCCTATACTTATTATTTCAAAATTACATGGGCCTGGCCCAATAATAAGGTGACGCAACACCTAGAATAGCCTCTAGACGAAATTTATGAAGTGGCATCTTGTATATTTTGTCCAAGGCTTCATGCACTCATTATGGTGGCTTCAAAGTCCTGAAATCATCACTTGTAACTCCGTTCTTATTCCACTTGCGCATGCCATCATCTCCACGCTTGGTCTTGCTCCAGTGTTCTTCCCTCTTATCCCTGCGAGGCCCTTCATTTGTAAGCAAAACAAATGTATCCAATTTAGGCAGCATCATATTCTCATGAACATTAGAGTCATTACCAAGAAACGAATGTACCTGATAATTTAATTGGCGTGCGCGAGCTTTAGGAATTGGTCCAGTATATGTAGCAGTAGGGGCTATGGGTGTAACAATGGTATTGATGTCCTCATCATCCTTCCCTTCTTGAAATGAAGTCGTCCTCGACGGAAGCTCATCTTCCTCTCCCAAATAAGGCTTCAAATCTGCAATGTTAAAAGTGGGCTAACCCCAAAATCTGCAGGCAGCTCAAGTTTATATGCATTATCATTTATTTTCTCTAACACCTTAAAAGGATCATCAACACGTGGCATTAGCTTTGATTTGCGCAAATTAGGAAACCTATCCTTACACAAATGTAACCAAACAAGATCTCCAGGTGCAAAGACAACATGTTTTCTACCCTTATCTCCAACAAGTTTATATTTAGCATTCATACGCTCAATGTTTTCCTTAGTTAACTCATGCATTTTTAAGATCAATTCAGCATGTTGTTTAGCACCAAAATTAACCTACTCTGAAGATGGAAGAGGCAACAAATTCGTAGGTGCACAAGGTAAAATACCATACACAATTTCAAAAGGGCACATCTTAGTAGTAGAATGCAATGAACGATTATAAGCAAAATCAATATGAGGCAAGCATTCTTCCCATATTTTCTTCTTATTCTTCAAAACAGACCTAAGCATAGTAGACAATGTTCTATTGGCTACCTCAGTTTGTCCATCAGTTTGGGGGTGGCAAGTAGTACTAAAAAGCAGTTTAGTCCCCAACTTAGCCCATAAACATCTTCAAAAGTGGCTAAGAAATTTAGTATCACGATCTAAAACAATAGTATTTGGCACACCATGCAAGCGAATAATTTCACGAAAGAACAAATAAACAACATTAACAACATCATCGCTTTTATGACATGGTATAAAGTGTGCCATTTTCGAGAATCTATCCACGACAACAAATATGCTATCCTCCCCTTCTTTGTTCGAGGTAAACATAAAAGAATGTCCATAGATATATCCTCCCAGGGAACACTAGGTACAGGCACAAGTATATATAAACCATGAGGATTGAGTCGTGACTTAGCTTTTTAACATGTAGTGCAACCAGCAACAAAAAGTTCAACATCCTGTCTCACTTTGGCCAAAAGAAATGTGTAGCAAGTATATCATCTGTCTTCTTCACGCCAAAGTGTCCCATTAATCCTCCTCCATGCGCCTCATGCAACAACAAAAGACGAATGGAGCTAGCTGGAATGCATAGCTTGTTAGCACGAAACACAAATCCATCGTTAACGACGAACTTGTTCCATGTTCTCCCTTCTTTAAAATTTTGCAATACATCTTTAAATTCAGCATCATGCACATATTGATCTTTGATGGTCTCCAAACCAAATATTTTAAAGTCATGTTATGAAAGCATAGTATATCGACGAGACAATACATCAGCAATAACATTTTCTTTACCCTTCTTATGTTTAATGACATAAGGAAAGGTCTCTATGAATTCAACCCATTTAGCATGTCTATGATTCAGTTTGGCTTGACTTCTAATATGTTTCAAAGATTCATGATCACAATGTATAACAAATTCCTTAGGCCATAAATAATGTTGCCATGTTTCTAAAGTCCGAACAAGAGCATATAATTCTTTATCATAAGGAGAATAGTTCAGACTAGGCCCACTCAATTTTTCAGAAAAGTATGCAACAGGTTTGCCATCTTGTAATAACACACCTCCTAATCCAATTCCACTAGCATCACATTCAAGCTCATAAGTCTTATTAAAATTAAGAAGTTGGAGTAAAGGAGCATGTGTCAACTTATCTTTCAACACCGTGAAGGCTTCTTCCTATGCGGTACCCCAAACAAAAGGCACATCCTTCTTTGTAAGCTCATTGAGAGGTGCAGCAATGGTGCTAAAATCTCTTACAAAACGCCTATAGAAACCAGCGAGTCCAAGAAAACTCCTCACTTGTGTGACCGTTTTGGGTTGTGGCCAACTCTCAATAGCTTCAAGCTTGGCTTTATCAACTTCAATTCCCTGTGGACTAACAACATAGCCAAGAAAAGATACTCGGTCGGTGCAAAACATGCACTTCCCAAGGTTACCAAACAAATGTGCATCACATAGAGCAATAAAAATAGCACGTAAATGTTCCAATTGTTCCTCCAAAGATCTGCTATAAATCAGTATATCATCAAAGTAAACTACCACAAATCGTCTAATGAAAGCACGTAAAACTTCGTCCATTAATCTCATGAAAGTTGTAGGTTCATTAGTTAACCCAAAAGGCATGACTAACCACTCATATTGTCGGAGTAAATGACCACGGGTAGCCCTATCTGCTCCCCATGATATTTCAAGACATCGGGGCCGGCTGCGCCCCTCAAGCATCGAAGACAAGGGACTGCCTTTTTGTGGCCGGCTGATGTCTACTATACAACCTTCTTCTTGTAGACGTTGTTGGGCCTCGAAGTGCAGAGGTTTGTAGGACAGTAGCAAATTTCCCTCAAGTGGATGACCTAAGGTTTATCAATCCGTGGGAGGCGTAGAATGAAGATGGTCTCTCTCAAACAACCCTGCAACCAAATAGAAAAAAGTCTCTTGTGTCCCCAACACACCCAATACAATGGTAAATTGTATAGGTGCACTAGTTCAGTGAAGAGATGGTGATACAAGTGCAATATGGATAATAGATAAAGGTATTTGTAATCTGAAATTATAAAAACAGCAAGGTAGCAAGCGATAAAAGTGAGCGTAAACGGTATTGCAATGCTAGGAAACAAGGCCTAAGGTTCATACTTTCACTAGTGCAAGTTCTCTCAACAATAATAACATAATTGGATCATATAACTATCCCTCAACATGCAACAAAGAGTCACTCCAAAGCAACTAATAGCGGAGAACAAAGAAAGAGATTATGGTAGGGTACGAAACCACCTCAAAGTTATCCTTTTTTATCTATCTATTCAAGAGTCCATAGTAAAATAACATGAAGCTATTCTTTCCGTTCAATCTATCATAGAGTTCATAATAGAATAACACCTTAAGACACAAATCAACCAAAACCCTAATGTCACCTAGATACTCCATTGTCACCTCAAGTATCTGTGGGCATGATTATAAGATATGCATCACACAATCTCAGATTCATCTATTCAACCAACACAAAGTACTTCAAAGAGTGCCCCAAAGTTTCTACCAGAGAGTCAAGACGAAAATGTGTGCCAACCCCTATGCATAAGTTCACAAGGTCACTGAGCCCGCAAGTTGATCACCAAAACATACATCAAGTGGATCAATAGAATACCCCATTGTCACCACGGGTATCCCACACAAGACATACATCAAGTGTTCTCAAATCCTTCAAGACTCAATCCGATAAGATAACTTCAAAGCGAAAACTCAATCCATTACAAGAGAGTAGAGGGGGAGAAACATCATAAGATCCAACTATAATAGCAAACCTCGCGATACATCAAGATCATGCCAAATCAAGAACACGAGAGAGAGAGAGAGATCAAACACATAACTACTGGTACATACCCTCAGCCTTGAGGGTGAATTACTCCCTCCTCATCATGGAGATTGTCGGGATGATGAAGATGGCCACCGGTGTGGGATCCCCCCTCCGGCAGGGTGCCGGAACAGGGCCCCGGTCGTTTTTTGGTGGCTACAAAGGCTTGCGGCGGCAGAACTCCCGATCTATTATTCGCTTCAATGTTTTTAGGGTATATGGGGATATATAGGCGAAAGAAGTCGGTTGGGGGATGCTCGAGGGTCCCACGAGACAGGGGGGTGCGCCCAGTAGGGGGGCGCCCCCCACCCTAGTGGCCACCTCGAAGCTTCCTTGACTTCAACTCAAAGTCTCCTAGATCACGTTGGTTCCAAAAATCACGCTCCCGAAGGTTTCATTCCGTTTGGACTCCATTTGATAGTCCTTTCTTCGAAACACTAAAATAGGCAAGAAAACAACAATATGGGCCGGGCCTCCGGTTATTAGGTTAGTCCCAAAAATGATATAAAAGTGTAAAGTAAAGCCCATAAACATCCAAAACAGGTAATATAATAGCATGGAACAATCCAAAATTATAGATACGTTGGAGACATATCAAGCATCCCCAAGCTTAATTCCTGCTCGTCCTCGAGTAGGTAAATAATAAAAACAGAATTTTTGATGTGGAATGCTACCTAGCATATTTCTCAATGTATTTATCTTTATTGTGGCATGAATGTTCAGATCCAAATGATTCAAAATAAAAGTTCATATTGACATAAGAAATAGTAATACTTCAAGCATACTAATCAAGCAATCATGTCTTCTCAAAATAGCATGGCTAAAGAAAGTTATCCCTACAAAATCATATAGTCTGGCTGTTGCTCTATCTTCATCACACAAAGTATTTAATCATGCACAACCCCGATGATAAGCCAAGCAATTGTTTCATACTTCAGTAATCTCAAACTTTTTCAACTTTCACGCAATACATGAGCGTGAGCCATGGACATAGCACTATATGTGGAATAGAATGGTGGTTGTGGAGAAGACAAAAAGGAGAAGATAGTCTCATTTCAACTAGGCGTATCAATGGGCTATGGAGATGCCCATTAATAGATATCAATGTCAGTGAGTAGGGATTGCCATGCAACGGATGCACTAGAACTATAAATGTATGAAAGCTCAACAAAAGAAACTAAGTGGGTGTGCATCCAACTTGCTTGCTCACGAAGACCTAGGGCATTTTGAGGAAGGCCATCATTAGAATATACAACCAAAGTTCTATAATGAAAAATTCCCACTAGTATATGAAAGTGACAACATAGGAGACTCTCTATCATGAAGATCATGGTGCTACTTTGAAGCACAAGTGTGGTAAAAAGGATAGTAGCATTGTCCCTTCTCTCTTTTTCTCTCATTTTTTATTGGTGGGCTTCTTTGGCCTCTTTTTTTATTGGGCTTCTTTGGCCTCTTTTTTTTATAAAGTCCGAAGTCTCATCCCGACTTGTGGGGGAATCATAGTCTTCATCATCTGTTCCTAACTTGGGACAATGCTCTAATAATGAAGATCATCACACTTTTATTTTATTTACAACTCAAGAATTACAACTCGAAACTAGAACAAGATATGACTCTATATGAATGCCTCCACAGTGTACCGGGATATGCAATGAATCAAGAGTGACATGTATGAAAAATTATGAAGTGGCCTTGCCACAAATACGATGTCAACTACATGATCATGCAAAGAGCAATATGACAATGATGATGTGTGTCATAATAAACGGAATGGTGGAAAGTTGCATGGCAATATATCTCGGAATGGCTATGAAAATGCCATAATAGGTAGGTATGGTGGATGTTTTGAGGAAGGTATATGGTGGGTGTATGGTACCGGCAAAAGTTGTGCGGCACAATAGAGGCTAGCAATCATGGAAGGGTGAGAGTGCGTATAATCCATGGACTCAACATTAGTCATAAAGAACTCATATACTTATTGCAAAAATCTACAAGCCATTGAAAACAAATTACTACACGCATGCTCCTAGGGGGATAGATTGATAGGAAAAGACCATCACTCATCCCCGACCGCCACTCATAAGGAAGACAATCAATAAATAAAATTGTGCTCCAACTTCATCACAAAGCGGTACACCATACGTGCATGCTACGGGAATCACAAACTTCAACACAAGTATTCTTTAAATTCACAATTACCCAACTAGCATGACTCTAATATCACCACCTCTATATCTCAAAGCAATTATCAAGTATCAAATTGATCATAGCATCCAATTCACTTTCTATGATAGTTTATATTATACCCAACTTGGATGCCCATCATTCTAGGACCAATTTTATAACCATAGCAAATACCATGCTGTTCTAAAAGACTCTCAAAATAATATAAGTGAAGCATGAGAGATCATTAATTTCTACAAAATAAAACCATCGCCATGCTCTAAAAAGATATAAGTAAAGCACTAGAGCAAACGGCAAACTACTCCGAAAAGATATAAGTGAAGATCAATGAGTAGTTGAATAATTATGTAACAATGTGAAGACCCTCTCTTATTTAAGAATTTCAGATCTTGGTATTTTATTCAAACAACAATAAAGCAAAATAAAATGGCATTTCAAGTATAGCACACATCATTTGAAGAAGCAAAAACTTAGGTTCAACCGATACTAACCGATAATTGTTGAAGAAGAAAGGTGGGGTGCCTATCGGGGCATCCCCAAGCTTAGATGCTTGAGACTTCTTGAAATATTATAATGGGGTGCCTTGGGCATCCCCAAGCTTGAGATTTTGTGTCTCCTTAATTCCTTTTATATCTCGGTTTCCTAAATCTCGGAAGCTTCATCCACACCAAACTCAACAAGAACTCGTGAGATAAGTTAGTATAAACCAATGCAAAAACCTTATCATTTTCTACTGTAGAAAATCACTAAAATTATTATTCAACATTGAATACTAAATGTCTCTGCATATTTATTACTCCTATCCTAAAATAGAATCATTAAGCAAGCAAACATATGCAAACAATGCAAACATAACAGCAATCCGTCAAAACAGTATAGTCTGTAAAGAATGCAAAATTCATCATACTTCCCTAACTCAAAAAATTATAATAAAAATACTACGCTGTAGAAGATTTATCAGATCTCATTATGAAAAAGATTCAACATTATATCATTCTCTGACTTTTCTAGGGAATTTTTGCAACAACGATAAACTTTCTGTTTTGAAACAGCAACATGTATACTTGCTAAATAAGCATGGTAAATGCTATCCTTGACATTTTTATTGAAAATATAGATGCAAAAAATTATTCTAAATAACAGCAAGCAAATACTAACAAAAGAAAATGACTCTCCATGCAAAACACATATCATGTGGTAAATAAAAATATAGCTCCAAGTAAATTTACCGAGGAACGAAGACGAAAGAGGGGATGCCTTCCGGGGCATCCCCAAGCTTAGGCTCTTGGTTGTCCTTGAATATTATCTTGGGGTTCCTTGGGAATCCCCAAACTTAGGCTCTTACCACTCCTTATTCCATAGTCCATCGAATCTTTACCCAAAACTTGAAAACTTCACAACACGAAACTCAAAACAAAACTCGTAAGCACCGTTAGTATAAGAAAATAAATCACCACTTAGGTACTGTGATGAACTCATTCTAAATTCAAATTGGTGTAATATCTACTGTATTCCAACTTCTCTATGGTTCATACCCTCCGATACTACATATAGATTCATCAAAATAAGCAAAAGTTTCTGATTTTCCGCAAGATCAACACAATTATCACCATAAGCTATCCTAAAGGTCTTACTTGGCACTTTATTGAAACAAAAGCTCTAAAACATGATTACTACAGTAGCATAATGATGTGAACACACAAAAACAGTAAGGATAAATATTGGTTTGTCTCCCAATGAGCGCTTTTTTTAATGCCTTTCTAGCTAGGCATGATGATGACAATGATGCTCACATAAAAGATAAGAACTGAAACATAAAGAGAGCATCATGAAGAATATGACTAGCACATTTAAGTCTAACCCACTTCCTATGCATAGGGATTTTGTGAGCAAACAACTTATGGTAAAAATAATCAACTAGCATAGGAAGGCAAAACAAGCATAACTTTAAAATTTTAAGCACATAGAGAGGAAACTTGGTATTATTGCAATTCGTACAAGCATATATTCCTCCCTCATAATAATTTTCAGTAGCATTATGAATGAATTCAACAATATAACCAGCACATAAAGCATTCTTTTCATGATATGCAGGCATAGAATTTTTATTACTCTCCACATAAGCAAATTTCTTCTCATCAATAGTAGTGGGAGCAAACTCAACAAAATAATTATCATGTGAAGCATAATCCAATTGAAAACTAAAATCGTGATGACCAATTTCATGGTTATTATTATTCTTAATAACATACAAGCCATCACAATAATCATCATAGATAGCAACTTTATTCTCATAATCCATTGGAACCTCTTCCGAAATAGTGGATTAATCACTAAATAAAGTCATGACCTCTCCAAAAACACTTTCATAATTATCACAATAATATTCAACATCCTCCAGAATAGTGGGATCATTACTTCCTAAAGTTGACACTCTTCCAACCCACTTTCATCAATATAATCATCATAAATAGGAGGCATGGTTTCATCATAATAAATATTCTCATCAAAACTTGGGGGACAAAAAATATCATATTTATCAAACATAGCATCCTCAAGCTTGTGGCTTTGCATATCATTAGCATCATGGGTATTCAAAGAATTCATACTAATAACATTGCAATCATGCTCATCATTCACATATTTAGTGCCAAACATTTTATAGATTTCTTCTTCTAGCACTTGAGCACAATTTTCCTTACCATCGTTCTCACGAAAGATATTAAAAAGATGAAGCGTATGAGACAAACTCAATTCCATTTTTTTTGTAGTTTTCTTTTATAGAATAAACTAGTGATAAAACAAGAAACTAAAAGATTCGATTGCAAGATCTAAAGATATACCTTCAAGCACTCACCTCCCCGGCAACGATGCCAGAAAAGAGCTTGATGTCTACTGCACAACCTTCCTCTTGTAGACGTTGTTAGGCCTCCAAGTACAGAGGTTTGTAGGACAGTAGCAAATTTCCCTCAAGTGGATGACCTAAGGTTTATCAATCCGTGGGAGGCATAGGATGAAGATGGTCTCTCTCAAACAACCCTGCAACCAAATAGAAAAACGTCTCTTGTGTCCCCAACACACCCAATACAATGGCAAATTGTATAGGTGCACTAGTTCGGTGAAGAGATGGTGATACAAGTGCAATATGGATAATAGATAAAGATATTTGTAATCTGAAATTATAAAAGCAGCAAGGTAGCAAGCGATAAAAGTGAGCGTAAACGGTATTGGAATGCTAGGAAACAAGGCCTAAGGTTCATACTTTCACTAGTGCAAGTTCTCTCAACCATAATAACATAATTGGATCATATAACTATCCCTCAACATGCAACAAAGAGTCACTCCAAAGCAACTAACAGCGGAGAACAAACAAAGAGATTATGGTAGGGTACGAAACCACCTCAAAGTTATCCTTTTTGATCTATCTATTCAAGAGTCTGTAGTAAAATAACATGAAGCTATTCTTTCCGTTCAATCTATCATAGAGTTCATACTAGAATAACACCTTAAGACACAAATCAACCAAAACCCTAATGTCACCTAGATACTCCATTGTCACCTCAAGTATCCGTGGACATGATTATATGATATGCATCACACAATCTCAGATTCATCTATTCAACCAACACAAAGTACTTCAAAGAGTGCTCCAAAGTTTCTACTGGAGAGTCAAGACGAAAACGTGTGCCAACCCCTATGCATAAGTTCACAAGGTCACTGAACCCGCAAGTTGATCACCAAAACATACATCAAGTGGATCAATAGAATACCCCATTGTCACCACGGGTATCCCACGCAAGACATACATCAAGTGTTCTCAAATCCTTAAAGACTCAATCCGATAAGATAACTTCAAAGGGTAAACTCAATCCATTACAAGAGAGTAGAGGGGGAGAAACATCATAAGATCCAACTATAATAGCAAAGCTCGCGATACATCAAGATCGTGCCAAATCAAGAACACGGGAGAGAGAGATCAAACACATAACTACTCGTACACACCCTCAGCCCCGAGGGTGAACTACTCCCTCCTCGTCATGGAAATCGCCGGGATGATGAAGATGGCCACCGGTGAGGGATCCCCCCTCCGGCAGGGTGCCGGAACAGGGTCCCGATTGGTTTTTGGTGGCTACACAGGCTTGCGGCGGCAGAACTCCCAATCTATTCTTCGCTTCGATGTTTTTAGGGTATATGGGAATATATAGGCGAAAGAAGTCGGTCGGGGGACGCTCGAGGGGCCCACGAGATAGGGGGGTGCGCCCAGTAGGGGGGGGGCGCCCCCACCCTCGTGGCCACCCCGAAGCTTCCTTGACTTCAACTCCAAGTCTCCTGGATCACGTTCGTTCTAAAAATCACGCTCCCGAAGGTTTCATTCCGTTTGGACTCCGTTTGATATTCCTTTTCTTCGAAACACTGAAATAGGCAAGAAAACAGCAATATGGGCTGGGCCTCCGGTTAGTAGGTTAGTCCCAAAAATGATATAAAAGTGTAATGTAAAGCCCATAAACATCCAAAACAGGTAATATAATAGCATGGAACAATAAAAATTATAGATACGTTGGAGATGTATCACCGGGCGGTCCGAACGGCCGACCGCTAGAAGGCGGCGAGGCCCAAAGATCGGCCCCTACGCGGTCCGACTCCTAGCAGGCGGGAACCAGAGTGGCCGACTCCTAGCAGTCGGCCCACCTTCACGCCCTCAAAGTTTGCACCCACATAACAACGACGAGACAGGCATGGCTACAGTACAGCCTACCACCTCCAAATCCAGGAACGAACGTGGCCACTGTAGCATACCGGGTGGCCATCCCTAGCCTGGTGCCGCACTATTGCCACGCTGCCCATGACATCACCCATGGAAGAGGAAGCCATGCTCCCACGACAGGCTATCTATACGACCCGTAGGCGGCGGCCCCTACCTGTCCATGAGATACCACAAGACGGCGAGCCCTGATCAGTCGGCATAGGGGGAGGCCGACTCCCAGCAGCCGGCCCTCCCCTTCCGTTGAAGTTTGTGCGCTATTAACCAGATAAGACGAGGTGTGGCTATAGTGAGCACCTTCCAGGCGGCGGTACTGTAGCCACGCTCTCCCCGACCAAGCCCTCGTCATCAGAGGCAGGGCTACAGTGATGAGCAGCCGACATGACTGAGGGAGTCCTGGACTAGGGGGTGTCCGGATAGCCGAACTATCATCATCGGCCGGACTCCAAGACTATGAAGATACAAGATTGAAGACTTCGTCCCGTGTCCGGATGGGACTTTCCTTGGCGTGGAAGGCAAGCTTGGCGATACGGATATGCAGATCTCCTACCACTGTAACCGACTCTGTGTAACCCTAGCCCTCTCCGGTGTCTATATAAACCGAATGGCTTTAGTCCGTAGGACGAACAACAATCATACCATAGCCTAGCTTCTAGGGTTTAGCCTCTTTGATCTCGTGGTAGATCTACTCTTGTAACACACATCATCAATATTAATCAAGCAGGACGTAGGGTTTTACCTCCATCAAGAGGGCCCGAACCTGGGTAAAACATTGTGTCCCTTGTCTCTTGTTACCATCCGCCTAGACGCACAGTTCGGGACCCCCTACCCGAGATCCGCTGGTTTTGACACCGACATTGGTGCTTTCATTGAGAGTTCCTCTGTGTCGTCACCGATAGGCTCGATGGCTTCTTCGATCATCAACAACGACGCAGTCCAGGGTGAGACCTTCCTCCCCGGACAGATCTTCGTATTCGGCGGCTTTGCACTGCGGGCCAATTCGCTTGGCCATCTGGAGCAGATCGAAAGCTACGCCCCTGGCCGTCAGGTCAGATTTGGAAGTTTGAACTTCACGACTGACATTCGCGGGGACTTGATCTTCGATGGATTTGAGCCACAGCCAAGCGCGCCGCACTGTCACGACGGGCATGACTTAGCTCTGCAGCCGGACAGTAACCTGGAGGCCGCACACGAGTCCGCTCCGATCTTCAAATCGGAGCCGGCTGCGCAGATCGAGGACGGGTGGCTAGACACCGCCTCGGGGGCTGCAACCTCTACGGCGATAGAGCCAAACACTGACCTAGTCCCTCATGAAGCTCGTGACTCCGAGGTGCCGGACTCCTCGCCGGACTCCGAGCCTCCCGCGCCCCCTCCAATCGAATCCGGTTGGGCGCCGATCATGGAATTCACCGTTGCGGACATCTTTCAACACTCACCTTTTGGCGACATCTTGAGTTCGCTAAAGTATCTCTTGTTATCAGGAGAGCCCTGGCCGGACTGCGGTCAGGATGGTTGGGATGCAGACGACGAAGAAATTCAAAGCCCACCCACCACCCACTTAGTAGCCACTGTCAACGATCTAACCGACATGCTAGACTACGACTTCGAAGACATCGACGGTATGGATGACGATGTTGGAGACGACCAAGAACCAGCGCCTATCGGGCACTGGAAAGCCACCTCATCATATGACATATACATGGTGGATATCCCAAAGGATGGGAATGGCGAAGAACAGCGGAGGAAGACCCCTCCAAGAAACAGCCCAAGCGCCGACGTCAGCAGCGCCGCTCTAAATCCCGCCACAGCAAGAATGAAGATTCCGGCACTGGAGATAATAACACCCCAGACAGTGCCGAAAACAACCCCCTCCAGCAAGATTCAACACAGGAGGATGGAGACGCCAGCCCTCATGAGAGAGCGGCAGAAGAAGAGGTAGAAGGATTATATGCCTCCCTCCGGAGACGAGGCAAGCCTCGACGACGACGAATTCGTCGTGCCTGAGGATCCCGTCGAACAAGAGCATTTTAAATGCAGGCTTATGGCCACGACAAACAGCCTCAAGAAAAAGCAGCAACAGCTTAGAGCTGATCAAGATCTACTAGCCGACAGATGGATTGAAGTCCTCGCGGCCGAAGAGCATGAGCTCGAACGCCCCTCCAAAAGCTACCCTAAATGCAAGCTGCTCCCCCGATTAGAGGAGGAGGCATAGGAACCTGCATCACTAGCAGACAATTCGGCTGACCGACCACCCCGTGGTCGCGACAGAGAGGCCTCTAGGCCCTTCACTAGAACCGTACCCCGGCATCGCTCGAAAAGCACAAGGCCACAGGGGAACGCTCCGGACTTGCGAGATATATTGGAGGATAAGGCAAGACAATCAAGATTGATCTATGGATTGCGTGGGCGCCCCATGATACGTGACGACAACCGTCGCGCCGGACACAGTAAGTCCGGCCGAGCCGAACAAAATAGACAAATCTCTTTTGAGCTCCGTCGTGATATCGCCCAGTACAGAGGCGCTGCTCACCCACTATGGTTCACAGATGAAGTAATGGATCATCAAATCCCCGAAGGGTTTAAACCCGTGAATATTGAATCTTACGATGGCACAACAGACCCCGCGGTTTGGATCGAAGACTATCTCCTTCACATCCACATGGCCCGCGGTGATGATCTTCACGCCATCAAATATCTCCCACTTAAGCTTAAAGGACCAGCCCGGCATTGGCTTAACAGCTTGCCAGCAGAGTCAATTGGGAGCTGGGAAGACCTGGAAGCCGCATTCCTTGATAACTTCCAAGGCACGTACGTGCGACCACCAGGCGCTGACGACCTAAGCCATATAATTCAGCAGCCAGACGAATCGGCCAGACAATTCTGGACATGGTTCTTAACCAAGAAAAATCAAATCGTCGATTGTTCGGATGCGGAGGCCCTCGCGGCTTTCAAACATAACATCCGCGACGAGTGGCTTGCCCGGCACCTGGGACAGGAAAAGCCGAAATCCATGGCAGCCCTCACATCACTCATGACCCGCTTCTGCGCGGGTGAGGACAGCTGGCTAGCACGCAGCAACAACCTCAGCAAAAATTCTGGTAGTCCGGATATCAAGGACCGTAATGGCAGGTCGCGTTGCAACAAAAACAAACGCCGACGGCGATAATAGTGAAGATACGGCAGTTAATGCCGGATTCAGAGGCTCTATACCCGGTCAGCGGAAAAAGCCATTCAAAAGAACTACTCCGGGTCCGTCCAATTTGGACCGAATACTCGACCGATCATGCCAGATACACTGCACCCCCGAAAAGCCAGCTAACCACACCAACAGGGACTGTTGGGTATTCAAGCAGGCAGGCAAGTTAATTGCCAAAAACAACGACAAGGGGCTGCACAGTGATGACGAGGAAGAGACCCGACCACCGAACAATAGAGGACAGAACGGTTTCCCCCCACAAGTGCGGACAGTGAACATGATATACGCAACCCACATACCCAAAAGGGAGCGGAAGCGTGCACTCAGGGATGTATACATGATGGAGCCAGTTGCCCCGAAGTTCAATCCATGGTCCTCCTGCCCAATCACTTTTGACCGAAGGGACCACCCCACCAGCATCCGCTACGGCGGATTTGCCGCATTGGTTTTAGACCCAATCGTGGATGGATTTCACCTCATCAGAGTCCTAATGGACGGCGGCAACAGCCTGAACCTGCTTTATCAGGATACAGTGTGCAAAATGGGCATAGACCCCTCAAGGATTAAACCTACAAAGACGACCTTTAAAGGCGTCATACCAGGTGTAGAAGCCAATTGTACAGGCTCAGTTACACTGGAAGTGGTCTTCGGATCCCCGGATAACTTCCAAAGCGAGGAGTTAATCTTCGACATAGTTCCGTTCCGCAGTGGCTATCATGCTCTGCTCGGACGTATCGCGTTTGCAAAGTTCAACGCGGTGCCGCACTATGCATACCTCAAGCTCAAGATGCCAGGCCCTCGAGGAGTCATCACGATCAACGGAAACACTGAACGCTCTCTCCGAACGGAGGAACATACAGCGGCTCTCGCAGTAGAAGTACAGTGCAACCTCTTAAGGCAATTCTCGAGTCCGGCCGTTAAGCGACCGGACACGGCTAAACATGCCCGGAGTAACCTACAACAAGATCACCTGGCACGTTCCGAGCACGCGTAGCAGTGTGGCCCCAACCCCAGCCCCTGCAAAACGTCAAGACAGGTCCTTCGCGTACACCATTACGCTTTGGAGATACCATGGGCATGGGGAGAAGGGCACGACCACGATAGGCCTAGAATGCGGCTCAACCACACCAGGGGCTCTCAAGTGTGTCGTTCTTTTTTCCTTTTTCCTTTTTATTATTACCCACAGGACTCCGTTCGTCAGAGGCCCTGTCCGGCAGCAGAGCTGCCGAACTCACGATGCAACAGCCAGGGAAGGAGAAAGGCTACAACGAATATCCAGGTGGTCTCCATTACAAGCATTAAATCTGTTTTATACACCATTCCGCAGCCTACCCCTAGAGGGGTACATGTTTAATAGTCCCATCCCTTGCTTATCGCACCATTTGTATCGTTCTGCATTCACAACAGTTTTTCTTGAATAAGTAATGCAACACCTTTTTGCTTCCAATTGCATTTCTTTCTTATACATATGTTCATTTATGACATGTTGCATCCGTACATTTTGGTACGGCTAAATACACCAGGGGCTTATGTTTCCCGCATCATGGTGTGATGAGTCCGAACACTTTCACAAGTGCAGCGCCCCGAACTTATAGCATTATATGCATCGGCTTTGAATCATGTCTTGTGTCAATAGTTGGGTTTGCCCGGCTCCCATGTTTTGGTACCTTACATTCTGTTGTATCGGCTAAGGTAGCACTGGGAGAACCACTGCGATTGCGCCCTAGTTGAGCTGGGCGAGCGCCTCAGTGGAGAAATCTAAACTGACCGTCATGATAAGGCGAGAGCTGGTCGCTGTTTGAGAGGTTTTTTGCGAGTCCCTAAAGACTTATGCCGCTTAGAGCGAGGAGCCGGCTTTGTCCGGCCCAGGCGTGGATAGCGCCCCAAATTCGGCCTTCCGAATACTAGGGGCTTCGCCGAAATTTAAAATTATAGAATTCTATGGCTAAGTGAGAGTGTTCAAGCATTATAAGTCTGGTTGCCTGGTTCGTTGTGTTGAGCGCCTCCCTAGATGGACCCAAAAATGGGAACAAGAGTGCTCAAATTTATCCCGAACACCCCAGCACTCATGGCATGGGGGCTGAAGCCAACGACTTGCCATCTCTCAGATTTGACAAACAGCCGCACAGAAGGTAATATTTTAAATTAACAAGCGTTGCTTAGCGCATATGAACTAAGTTTTCAGCGCACATGATAACAAAATGCAAGTCTACTCAAATATTACATCTTTGGAGCACTCACCCGCAATAATGCGGGCACCCTTCAGGACACTCATATAATACATTTCGGGCGTGCGATGCTCCTTGCCCTGCGGTGGCGCGTCCGTCACAAGCTTCTGAGCATCCATCTTGCCCCAGTGCACCTTTGCGCGGGCAAGGGCCCGACTGGCACCTTCAATACAGGCGGAGTGCTTGATAACTTCAACCCATGGACACGCATCCACCAGCCACCGCACCAGGCCGAAGTAGCTCCCAGGCATGGCCTCCTTAGGCCATAGCCAACTATGAGTTTCTTCATGGCCTGTTCGGCCACCTTGTGGAGCTCGACCAGCTGCTTCAGCTGGTCACTAAGGGGCACCGGATGTCCGGCCTCAGCATACTGAGACCAGAAGACCTTCTCCATCGAGCTCCCCTCCCCGGCCCTGTCGAAAGCGGCAGCATCGGACACGCTGCGGGGCAGATCTGCGAACGCTCCTGGAGAGCTCCGAATTCAGGTAAGTGATAGGTAATTCACACTCACATGCTTACTTTGCATGAAAAATGCCTTACCCGCCGCTATTTTCTTCAACGCCTCGACTTCCTGGAGGGCCTTATAGGCTTCTGCCTTAGCGGCTTTGGCACTCTCAAGAGTCGTTGCAAGCTCGGACTCTCGAGTCTTCGAGTCACGCTCCAAACTGTCGTGTTTTTCCACGAGAGCCTGGAGCTCTTGCCGTACCTCCGCCACCCGCGCCTCCTACCTCTCTCGCTCGGTGCGTTCCGCGGCCGCATTACGTTCGGCCGCGGACACCGCCTCCTTCAGGGTTGCCACCTCGCTTGTGGCCCGTGCAATACCCACGTTATCCTTGTCATTCTTCTTGCAACCAAAATCCTTTTCTGTAAGGTACGATTTTAATAAGGTGTTACTCACCTTCATTGTCCTCGAGCTGCTTCTTGGCACGGCCGAGCTCGTTCTCGGACCGCTCGAGGCTTTGCTTCAAAGTATTGACCTCCGCAGTCAGTGCGGCAGAGGTCAGCAGCACAGCCTGCAATCCCATATTGACATATTTTTTATGACTCCTGTGTATATCTTTTTAGATCCTCAGTACGGCTTTTCTTTCCGAACACCGAACCGAGCATCAGGGGCTACTGTCTATGCGGTACTATTTTACATATATCAAAATTCTTACCTCAAAGCCTGTTAGAAGGCTGCTGCAGGCTTCGGTCAGCCCGCTCTTAGTGAGCTGAACCTTCTGAATCACCGCACTCATAACAGTGTGGTGCTCCTCTTTGATGGAGGCGCCATTGAGCGCCTCTAGCAAGCTATCCGGCACCTCCGGTTGGACGGAGGCTGCCGGCGTCACGGTCTTGCCCTTCTTACGAAGGGGCCACCCGCCGGACTCCGGAGCCACTATGGGTTCCGGGGCCGAGTCTGGTGCAAAGTCCGGGAGGTTGTTCTGCGACACCTCCGGGGCCTCCTCCTCCTGGTAGGTCCCCTCCCGGGGTCCCACCTCGGCATCGTCCGCATCACGGGGGGTGGAGGCGGTCGGAAGGGAATCCATATCCGACGCACCCAAGGACCCGCTCAACGAAGTGGGAAGATCATCCTTGGGCGGACTGCAGGGTTGTATGCGACATTAGAAAGACACCATGTGGCGAAAAGAAAAATCATGAAGTTATTCGGGAGTCCGGATACTTACGATCTCGCCAGGGGCTTGGCCCTTGGGGGCCAATCCTCGTCGTCATCGCCGGCGTTGGCAGAGCAGTCCGGGAGAAGAGTCCTTCCCTTCTTGGACCCTTCGGCCTCCCTCGTTGGGGAGGCCTTCCTTTTCTTCCCTCCCCCCGCTGGGGGAGAGGCTTTCTTCTTCTCCTCCTCACCTTTGTGGGAGGAGTCTGCCTTGGAGTCATCATCCGATAACACTTGAAAACAGGAACTCTTCCGAGTGCCCGTGGCCTTCTTCTTGGCCTTCTTCTCCGGCACCACGTGGGGTGCCGGAGCCAGCAGCCCCATTAAGCGGGCGTCCGCTGGGTCCTCTGGTAATGGGGCCGGACAGATAGTCTGTTCGGCCTTCTCCAGCCAGTCCTGTCAAAGGAGAGGGGGTTTAGATCCTGCATAGAGTCAAACTATGGAAAACAAGCGTCCCGTAAAGGGCAAAATCGCTTACCTCGTCAACTGGACGCTGCGAGCTGAATCCGCGATCTTCGGTAGCGGATGCGGGGGCCTCGGCACCCTTAAACAGCACCCTCCAAACATCTTCATATGTAGTGTCGAAGAGCCCGCTCAAAGTCTGGTGCTGCGCCAGATCGAACTCCCACATATTGAAGCCCCGTCGTTGGCACGGGAGAATCCGGCGGATGAGCATGACCTGGACTACGTTGACAAGCTTGAGCTTCTTGTCCACTAGCTTTTGGATGCAGGCTTGGAGTCCGGTCAGCTCCTCCGAATCACCCCATGTCCGGCCGCTCTCTTTCCAGGAGGTGAGCCGTGTGGGGATGCCAGATCTGAATTCAGGGGCCGCTGCCCATTCAGGGTCAAGCAGCTCGGTGATGTAGAACCACCCCGATTGCCACCCCTTAATGGTTTCCATGAAAGTGCCCTCAAGCCAAGTAACGTTGGACATCCTGCCCACCATCGCACCTCCGCACTCCGCTTGACTGCCCTTCACAACCTTCAGCTTGATACTGAAGGTCTTGAGCCACAAGCCGAAGTGGGGCTGGATGCAGAGGAAGGCCTCACACACGAGGATGAACGCCGAGATGTTGAGGATGAAATTCGGGGCCAGATCATGGAAATCCAGGCCGTAGTAGAACATGAGCCCCCGGACAAAGGGATGGAGTGGGAAGCCCAGTCCGCGGAGGAAATGGGGAAGAAATACTACCCTCTCATGGGGCCTGGGGGTGGGGTTGAGATCTCCCTCGTTGGGGAGCCGGTGCGCGATGTTGCTGGACAAATATCCGGCGATGCGCAGCTTCTGGATGTGCCCCTCCGTGATGGAGGAGGCCATCCACTTGCCTCCCGCTCCGGACATATTTGGAGAAGGTTGAGGTGAGATGTGCGGACTTGGGCGCTGGAGCTCGAGTTCGCGGAGACGGATAAGCCAAGGAGGAAGAAGGCGTAGGTAAAAGGGTTGGATCTTTATCCCCTTATATGGGCGGACAAAAACATGTGTCCCCACCGGCCTGATAAAACTCGCTTATCTCCCAAGCGCCACAATCAATGGCGCGGTTGGGTTACCCACGTCCGTATTGATGGGAATCCCGGAATAAGGGGAACACGATCTTTGCTTCGACAAGACGTGCCAAGAAAACCGCTTCGCTAAACGCACTGAGGTGGTACAATAAAAACAATTCGAGTAAAGGCTTGGTAGTGGTGTGACGTCACGCCACCAAATACGTCAGCAGATTGAACTTGTGTGAATATTATTCTCTCTACGGTGGTACGTAGAATTTATTTTGCAGAGCCGGACACTATCTTGGTGTTCACAATCTTCTATAAATTATTCGGAGGAGGAACCCGCCTTGCAATGCCAAAGACAATATGCGCGCCGGACTCGTCGTTATTGAAGCCTGGTTCAGGGGCTACTGAGGGAGTCCTGGACTAGGGGGTGTCCGGATAGCCGAACTATCATCATCGCCCGGACTCCAAGACTATGAAGATACAAGATTGAAGACTTCGTCCCGTGTCCGGATGGGACTTTCCTTGGCGTGGAAGGCAAGCTTGGCGATACGGATATGCAGATCTCCTACCATTGTAACCGACTCTGTGTAACCCTAGCCCTCTCCGGTGTCTATATAAACCGGATGGCTTTAGTCCGTAGGACGAACAACAATCATACCATAGGCTAGCTTCTAGGGTTTAGCCTCTTTGATCTCGTGGTAGATCTACTCTTGTAACACACATCATCAATACTAATCAAGCAGGACGTAGGGTTTTACCTCCATCAAGAGGGCCCGAACCTGGGTAAAACATCGTGTCCCTTGTCTCCTGTTACCATCCGCCTATACGCACAGTTCAGGACCCCCTACCCGAAATCCACCGGTTTTGACACCGACAATGACCCACAAGCGGCGAGCCCTACCTGTCGGCCGAGAGCCCGGTAGCCAACGGGACCCAGCAGCCGGTGGACCCCAGCAGCCGGCGGAGAAGCCGGCAACCAAAGACACTGACGGCCCGCACTACAAAAAAAGACACATCCGTGACATTTTGGGACGAACGAAATTTTTTTATGTCATACATATGACACTTCTATGACGATAATTGTGACAAAACCCAGTATCATCATAGATGTGGTGGACTGCTACTTCTATGACAAAAAATCATAATAGAAAATGGGCTTTTCGTCCTGGGCGGGCCGGAGACGCAGCTGCATGACATTCTTTGGGCCGTCCATGACAGAAAAAACCGTGGTAGAAGCAAGGGCGAGGAAAATTTCGGGGAGTTGCCGGTTACGGTGGGAGGTCGGGGGCCGAGCGATGTGCGTTTCTCTTGTACACGTACGCGCGTGTGTGCGAGGCGTTGGCTCTAACTAAACCCGAGCGAGGCGTTGGGCTCTAACTGAACCCGAGCGATTGCACTGGAGGCTACGCGTTACTGAACCCTAGCGATTGATCGATGGCTGTTAACTGAACCCGATCGAGCGATTCGTTCACTATAGCTACTAACTGAAGCCGATCGATGCTACCTCTTGGATG
>NC_041383.1:494739555-494748821 GCF_002162155.2 Triticum dicoccoides | reverse complement strand
TGAACAGTAGACGGTGGAGGGGTGCCCGTGGAGGGGTGGTTGAACAGGACCCCGTGGTGTGGAGGGCTGGATGAACAGTAGACGGTGGAGGGCTGGATGAACAGTAGACGGTGGAAGGGTGGTTTAACAGTAGCCGGTGGAGTAGCGCGTGGTGGAGGCTGGATGAACAGGAGCCCGTGGAGGTTGGAGGAGGTCAACGGTAGCCCGTGGAGGCTGGAGGAGGTTAACGGTGGAGATGAACAGTATCCCGTGGAGTCCTGTTTTGCGGTATGCCACACCCCTCCCAATGAACAGGAACCCCGTTTCAACCGTAGGAGGTCCGTTTCGTCCGTTTTGCGGTACGCCAGACCCCTCCCGATCAACAGGACCCCCGTTTCGACCGTAGGAGGTACGTTTCGTCCGTTTTGCGGTACGCCACACCCCTCCTGATCAACAGGACCACCATTTCGACCGTAGGAGGTCCGTTTCCTCCGTTTTGCGGTACGCCAGACCCCTCCCGATGAACAGGATCCCATTTCGAATGCGCCCGGTCGAACACAAGTCCGTTTCCTCCGTTTTGCGGTACGCCAGGCCTTGTTTTATCGCCTGTTCCGTCCAAGCCCTCCCGATGAACACGACCACGCATTCCGTTTCGACCCAGCCGGTTGGCTCCCACGCGTTCCGTTTCCTCCCGATGAACACGATGCATTCCGTTGCCTCCCCATGAACACGAAGACAACGCTGTTTCTCTGTTCCGACCCAGCCATGTACATTAGCCCTCGCTGTACGTATGCGCGAGTAGGCGTTCGAGACCCCGCCCGTATGTACACATACGTGGTCGTATTTTCTTTCTTGCACCCTTGCCGCTTTATGTACGTGTACATGCTACGTGCGCGCCTCTACTACGACACGTGCACACCTCTACATCCACCAGTATATATGTACATACACGTTCGCGACCAGAATGACCACGCTACGTACGCTTCGACCAGGTGGGTCCCGACTGTCAGGCACTTCCTTGCGTGCGAAGATGTAGCTGGTGGGTCCCAGCAGTCAGGGAGGTGAATTGTTTTTTTGCCCAGACGCACTTCCTTGCGTGCGAAGATGTAGCCGGTGGGTCCCAGCAGTCAGGGGGGCGAATGTTTTTTTTGCCCGGACGCACTTCCTTGCGTGCGAAGGTGTAGCTGGTGGGTCTCAGCAGTCAGGGGGGTGAATCGTTTTTTTTGCCCGGACGCACTTCCTTGCGTGCGAAGATGAAGCTGGTGGGTCCTAGCAGTCAGGGGAAACGTGTTTTCCTCAAAATACAGTGGCCCGTCCGGTGGGTCCCAGCTGTCAGGTGGATGAATCATTATTTTCCGCGTAATAAGGAGGCACTTCCTTGCTGCGACCGTGGACCCAGGTATCAGCCTCTCCACGTACAGTCCACGTCCGATGGAAGTCGTTCCTTGTCCACGTTGACCAGGCCGCACCAAGAGCACCACAACGGTGGACGACGGCGAGGCCTAGGAAGGGGACGACGCGGAGCCAGGGAAGACGCGACAGTGGAAGCCCGCGCGGAGAGGAGTATGAGGATTCACTGGTTCAGCTGCGGTGTGAGGCTGCCGTCACCGCAGGGCCTAGCCAGCGGTGGGAATAGTAGGGGGCGGTGAGGCCTCCGTGGCAGCACAACCGCCATGGGAGGCAGGAGCATGCGACATGACCGGCGCTGCTTTGGGCAGCTGGAGCAAGAAGACCAGAGGTTGAAGAAGCACTACGGCCGTTGGATGGACATCGTACGGTCACTGGAGCTAGAATCATTCATATTGACTAAGTTGACAAAGCCATCCGTCCCCGTCAACTTAGTTGGCCCACAAGTCATCCTCCCACTATGGTGGGTCCCAGCTAGCAGGGGGTATTCATTTTTTTTTTTGCATAATAAGGAGGCACTTCCTTGCGTGCGAAGATATAGCTGATGGGTCCGACATGTTAGCGGGGGGAACGTTTTTTCGCGAAATACAGAGGCCCTTCCGATGGGTCCCAGCTGTCAGGTGGAGGAATCATTATTTTGTGCGTACAATCCACGACCGATGGATGTCGTTCATTGACCATGTTGACCAGGCCGCGGCAAGAGCACCATGGCAGTGGACGACGACGAGGCCTAGGAAGGGAACGACACGGAGCCGGGGAAGACTCAGCAATGGTTGCCCACGCGGTGGGGAGTACGAGGGTTTACTGGTCCGACTGCCGTCACCGGAAAATAACAGGAGGTGTGGGTGAGTAGAGGAATGGCCTAGCCAGCAATGAAGTAGGGTAGGACGATGCGGCCTGTGCGGCAACACAGCCGGCCACGGGAGGCGGGAGCAGGCAGTCCCACCAGAGCTGGTTTGGGCGGCTAGAGCAAGAAGATCAGATATTGAAGAAGCATCACGGCCGTTGGATTAACATCCAACTGTCACTGTTGCTAGAATCGTTTGTAGACTAAGTTGACAAAGCCAAAGTACACGTCAACCTAGTAGACCCACAAGTCAGCCTCCAAATCTGTCCCAAACAGCATACAACCCGAAATTTCTAGCCAGATTCAAATAATTTTAAATCTAAATATACCTTAATTTAAATTCGATGAAATTTTACCCGCACAAAAACAATGAAATTTAAAATATCAAAATCCGAAAGAAAACAGTATTTTGGAACTAATTGCGTGTTTGTTGTATTTTTTTCATTTTAGAGCCCATTTATTATTACTTATAGCCCATTTCTTATTACTTAAAGCCCATTTCTTATTACTTATAGCCCATTTCTTATTACTTGTAGCCCATTTTCTAGGAAAAATGCATCCCTCCTCGTCTTGAAAGATTTCCAGCCGAGCAGGGCGTAGAAAAGCAAGTAGGCCTATGTTGGTTATTCTGCAAAAAATAAAATAGCTGGCTAGCCATTTTTCAGAAAGGAAAAAAACAAACTGGGCTGGTCATGTGCTAAACATATGAAATAAAAGCGTGGGCTAGACGGGCCACGGGTCCCGCACAACCCAGTTGATACCCTTCTCCGTCCCGAAAAAACAAAATTACTGCGCGCGCTGCTGGGTCCCTACTGTCATCCTCACCATGTACAGTCATCTCCTTATTCCTCTCGGTTGTTGACCATGTTGACAACACCGGAAGGCGGCGCCGCGGCGAGCGAACCAAGGCGGAGGACGATGGTGAGGCCTCAGACGGGAATGAACAAGAGCCAGGGAAGATCACAGCCAGCCGTGGGAGGCGGGAGCAGGTGGTCCTGCCGGCGCTGGTTTGGCTTTGGCGGCTTGAGGAAGAAGAGACTGAAGAAACACGACAGACGTTGAATGTCAATCCAACGGTCAAGGTTGGCACAATCGTTTTTGACTAAGTGGACACCAAGTAGCATACTTTTTTATATATAGGAAGAAAACTGTGAGGAAAATGTGTTCGTCTGCCGTCCTCCTCATAGGGAACGTTCGCCACATAAGTGACTAGCACCCTTGGTTTTCAACCGAGAGGTCTTGGGTTCGAGTCCGAGGAACTCTCAATTTTTTCCTCCTTCCTTCCTCGCAAAAGAAAGGGAAAGAAAATCAAAGACTTGGGAAGGCGTACAGAACAAGCTAGTGTACTAGTAAAGAGACATTGCCGAGTTTTAGAAAAAAGAAAGACATGCTCCTGTAGCTGGTTCTAATCCAAACCTAGACTATGACTATATTCTATATATGGTGCTATGCTACTCTGCAAGTCATGAAACTGACATATCCAACATTCGCTTCTCCTCTTCTCTACTTACTCTGCCTAGCACCAGAAGCTCTAGCCGCAGCAACCATGTCCGCTGGCTGCTCGTCCACCTGCTCTTCAGCATGAAACAACCAGATATGCGCCAAGTCTCCACCCATACCATCGCGTGTGGGTCTCATCACACCCCCGTTGGCATGCGCACCGCAGCCAATTGCTCATCGCAACCCGCTGCCATTGGTGTGGTGCCACTGCTGCAAATCACGCAGAGTCATCCGTCGCTTCTCAACCACAATCCGCAACCCTGGCCGAGTCTTCTACAAATGCCCGAATCATGGGGTAATAATATGTTTAAGTGTTGTTCTACTGCTTTCAGTTGCTGATTTTTTTAATAGTTTGGTTGATGATCTTCCAATTTGATTCGTGCAGAAAAGGGAAGATTCGTGTGATATGTATTTCTGGTAAGTTGCTAATGTGGGGGAATGAAACTACGCTGATTATTTGGTTAGCCGAGGAATCCCAATACCAGCAGGTTGGGGTGTTGGACAAGTAACTGAAGGAACAACAGAAGAGGAAGATGCAGAGCAGAAGGTTAAAGATGCAGTTCCTCTGATCATGGCCAAGCAACAGCTGCTGAACGACCTTGACAGCAATGAGGAGATGAAAGAGCATGTGAAGATAATGGGCAAAATTGATGTGCTCTGTAGGATGATTGTCTCTTTATTTGCAGTGTATGTAGCACTCATGATGTATTCAGTGGCTACAACATGAGCACTTTGCTGAAACTAGTAATGAATGAAACCTATGTAGCAGGATGGGCGTAGTGTTGTGAACATCTAATGATTTCTATTAACAGAAATCAGGGGGTATCCCCTTTTGCTCATATAAATAAATAAATAGCAGAGGCCTTGTCGGGTCAGCTTCGTTCTCATTCGAAGACGTCGAGCAAATTGCAGTCCAACAGCAAACTATGTCATCAAATTCAAGTTTCACAGCCAAATATGAGTACAACTACACAACAATGTCATCATGTTTTAGTTGTCATACAATCACCAAACACAAATCAACATACATAACAAGTGATGTTCTCACAGCAAAATACTAAACAACATGTTCATCAGGTTTCGGTTGTCATAGCAAACACAATTTCACATAGTAGATAAAAACGTCTTCTGATAGGCAAATACGACAAAAGCAATGTAATCATCATCCGCAGCAGCAGTGTTAACATCTTCGCCATGTGTATCAGTCTGAATCGTAATTCCCCATGGTGTCATCTTCTTCTTCGTCCTCAACGTCCTCGAACGTTGGCTTCTTCTTGATCAACTCTTGTATGTCCACAGCACGATAGGCAATCTTTTCGCCGGCGTGATTGACGTGATGGTTCTCAAAGATATTAGGAACATCTGTGTTATCTTGTACATCAGGAGCAGTGTAAGCATCATCTTGTTGTGCAACTTCATTAAACGAATTCCTCTGCTCAAGTCTTTGCAATACTCTCCAGTCATCGCTACGAGCAAATGTGTCTTCCAAGAAAAATATCTGTGTTGCTTGATTTGCCAAAATAAAAGGCTCGCTGGTCTGGTACACCGCCTTGACATTGATGGATTTGAAATAATCATCAACTCTGGGTTTTGCGATCCTAGAAAACAGGTTATACCAACGACAGCACAACAGAACCACACACCGATGATCCTCAAAACTGGAGATATAGTGCAACTGAATAATGTCTGTTATGTTAGCATACATTTCAGTTATCTCTTTGTCATACGTATCCGTGCTCATGATGGCATTGTTTTGTGTCTTCCTGCCTTCGTCTCGTGCAAGGGTGTTGTAGCGCACATCTTCAACAACGCAAGATTCATAATGTCTTACCCGAGTATCAGGACCCATTGCTAGTGAGTAAAGGGCATCATCAACTGCCTGCCCATCCTCCCGCACCTTCTTAACCTATGGTTAGAAAATAGACAAGCTGATCATCTTATGTACTCAATATATTAAAAAAAACTAACAGTGCACTTCAAAAGCTTACATGGTTCTTGAACCATTTCGCAAATCCTGCCATAACCAGTTTGTCAATGTTTCTTGGATTTTGCGGCAGTAACTCCTCTTTGTAGATGTTGTACAACATAGTGATCGCGTCAAACATCTCAATATATAAGAATGTGCTGCAAGTTTAGTAGATTACGATGTATAAGCTGCAGTACTACACTTACTTGATATAAGATAGTATCTCAAGACAGTTATTCAACACATACCAAACCATTTTGTCCAAATCTTTAGGTTTGTCCTCTTGTCGACTCTTCCCTGTAACTCGAACAGAATAATTGAAAACATTGAGCCCGGGATTGTCTTCACCCACCTCTTTGCTAAGCTGATCAGTTGTTTCAATGTATTTTGAGCAGAATGTCAACGCTTCTGTAGCAATGTAGGCCTCTGCAATGGAACCCTCGGGTCTAGCTCTATTCCTAACATAGCCTTTGAAAGTGCCTAGCCGCCTTTCAATAGGGTACATCCAGCCATACTATACTGGACCTCTAAGTAGTGCCTCACCAGGTAGATGAACAGCAAATGCACCATCACATCAAAGAAGGTTGGAGGATATATCTTCTCAAGGTCGCATAGGATAGTTGGTATCTTGTCTCTAAGACGCTCCAAAGAATCTATCCTGATATTTCTACTGCAGCGTTCCCTGAAGAATTGTCCCAACTCTGCACCTGCTCTGTATAAGTCAGGGCGGCCCAATCCTCTAAGGATAACAGGTAAAACCCTTTGAAGTAGGACGTGGCAGTCATGAGTTTTCAACCCTTGTACCTTGTTTCCATCTGCACCGACTCTCCTTTCAGGGTTGGAAGCAAATCCATGTGGGAATCTCACACGTGACAGGACCTCGTAGAATTCTTTTCTTTTTACCTTGTCCAAGACGTACACAGCTGGTGCCCCATGGTTTACCTTCATCTTGCACCTGCAAATCCTTTCTGATACCCAGGTGTGTCAAATCAATCCTAGATTTTAAGGTATCTTTCATCTTGCCTTCAATGTTAAGAAGTGTGCCGATAATGCTGTCACATATATTTTTCTCGATGTGCATCACATCAAGATTATTCCGCAGATCCAAATCTTTCCAATACTCCAAGTCCCACAAAGTGGACCTGCGGGTAAACAATAATCTCTCTTCTACTGTGCCATGCTCCCTTTTCCCGCTACCATTACCAGGATGGTTTCCTGGTGTAATATGCCTGACCTTCTCTAATTCCACTTGCAACTCATCGGCGGTGAGCCTCTTTGGCGCATCACGGTTTTCATGCTTTGCATTGAACACATGTCTTCGGTATTTTCTAGGATGCGGCTTGTCCTTGGCAAGAAAATGGTGGTGTCCAATGTAACAGATCTTGCTAAGTATTGCGTATGAGAGCGGATTCCTATCATAGCAAACACATGCATTGTAACCATGTGTCGTTCGCCCTGACATAGTGCCCAAAGCCAGATAATCATGGATGCACCAAATTACAACAACAGGCAAAAAGAAATCAGCTGGTGGGCTGCTATATAGGTCTCGAGTGAGAACACCCTTCCATAGCTGTTGAAGTTCCTCCACAAGAGGCTCCATGAACAAATCAAAATCCTTTCCAGGACTTTTTGGACCTGGGATGAGCAAGGCCATCATGTAGTTTGATTCTTTGGTGCAGACATTTGGAGGCATGTTGTAAGGGATAACAAGCACTGGCCACATGCTATATGTGGCGCTCTGGTGGCCAAATGGGTTAAATCCATTTGAAGCTAATCCAAGTGTAATGGTTCTCGGGTCAGCAGCAAACTCTTTATGTTTATCGTTGAAGCTTTTCCACTCACTACCATGAGATGGATGGCTCATTACATTCTGATCTCTATATTCCTGGTTCCTAGAATGCCACAGTACATCCTCTCTTGTTTCAGCATCATGAAACAACCTCTGCAATCTTGGTGTAATTGGAAAATATCTAAGAACATTATGAGGAATCCTCTTCATAGCATCGCTATCTTTCCATCTTGATGATTTGCATTTCGGGCATTCACTTAAGTTGGCATAATCCTTCCGGAACAGAACACAATTATTCTTACAAACATGGATCATATCATATCCAATTCCAACTGCACGAAGGAAATTCTTCATTTTACTGTAGGTGTGTGGCAGCTCAAACGCATCTGGGAAAGATTTGCGGAAAGCAACCAACATCGCATCGAATGATTTGTTGGTCATCCGCTCAGATGTCTTCACCTGAAGAAAGGTGACCATAGCTGAGAATACTGACAGCTTATTTCCTGGGGTGATAGCAATGTTGCATTGTTCCAACATGCGGGCCCACCGTTTTTCTTCTGCAGGTGAAAGTTCACGGAATGCACAAGCATTTCGTAGCATTGTTTCAATGTTGGTCAAACTCACTAGCTCCGCCACCACCACCTCCTCCTCCTTCTCTTCCACCTGAGCATCAGGCAGATCAAGATGGTGATCTGCTACTTCCACGTAGTCAATAACATTGATGTTCACAACTTCACCATGATGAACCCACCTAGTATATGTGACCGACATCCCATACAAGTATAGATGATTTTGCACAGTTGACTAGGGTCTTGTAACTGAATTCATACAACTGCTACACGGGCAGAGCACAACTGATTTCGGACCACCATACTCAGCTCTGATAAAGTTCATGAAGTTTTCAACCCCCTCGACATATGCAGCGGAGAATCTTCGAGCAGAAGTTATCCAAGTCCTGTCCATCTGTTAGACATACAAATTAGTTCTTCTACTAGATATTACAGGAAAAACATATATGCTTTTTTATGAAGTCCAGAAAAAGAATACTTAGGTCGATGTCTAAAGCTATGGCAAGATATTTGGATGAGCAGATCTAAGTAACAAAATATATGTAAAGCTAATTCAGCAAACATATTTGAGTGCTAAATTATGGCAGGCTGTTTCAGCAGTCAATGAGGTCGAGCACACAGCCATCGAACTATCGAAGGCCATCGCAGCAACAAAGATCGAGTATAAAATGGTGTAGAGCTATTTCACCTAACAGATTGGCTACCAGACCATGGCAATCTACGTCACAATAAATATATGGCAGGATATTTTAGCAACTAATCGGCCTTGGCATGCCATCTCACCTAAGCAGATTGAGTGCAGAACAGGGCAAGAAAGCTTCTTAAGCAGAGCATATTGATAGTAAACTACTTCGGCAAACAGTGAGATTAACAACGTCTATTAGCTAACATTCAACGCTACACCAACATGAACGGGGCCTCAGTCTAGAATGCGCGTACCGTGGGAGAAGCTGACCGCCGTGCGTCTCCAGACGAGCATCGCTAGCGGTGGCGGCGCTGACCGCTGTTCGCCTCCACAAGAACGTAGCCAGAGGTGGCGGCGCGGCTAGAGGACGGCAGTCTACGAGAGCGTACTGTGGGAGCGAGAGGATCACCGAACCGCGGCGCCGATGTATCGGCGCGGCAGGGAGGGCGGCTTTGGCGGAGCAAATGGAGTGGAGGGGGACAGGGGGGAGTGGGGTTTGGGGAATATTATTGGCTAGTTGGCCG
>NC_041383.1:494733467-494739127 GCF_002162155.2 Triticum dicoccoides | reverse complement strand
TTCACGCAGTGGGCGGGGGGAGTTTGGCGCATGGTCGGTTTCTCCAAGTGCAGTCCCACGTGTCAGTGAAGAGGCAAGTCGAAGCACGTTCCGTTTGCGTGAGCCGTGTGCAGGACCGAACGTGTGTGGGGTGCAATGCGACCGTGACAGGAGTGCTGTGAGTGTACTGCGTTTTTTCCTTTTAAACTAGGTACTTTGCCCCCTCAAAATTTTTGTTGTTGTTGCTTCGCATGATCCATCGATACTACTACTAGTAATCCGGTAATCCCGACTAAAACGGCGCGGCCGGGTCTTTTCCCGCGCGATATGCTGGGAGGTTGGCTTAGTTGGGTTTTTTAGGACGAGTAATGATACACCTATGTAATCCCAGTTACGTAATTAACGTAACATGAAATGAGTGAGCTGTTGATTGTAGATTGGGGGGAGGGAGGGGCCCACCACCGTGAAAATCAGGGGAGGAGAGAGAGAGGCAATTTACGTTAACCCTTTCGTAGGTTCCCGTAGATGTAGAAAGATGTGAAATGCGTGAATGTGTAGTGGACGTACTATTGGAGTGCCTAAGATAATTTGTGTATGTATAGACGCTATGTGTTTATTTTACTTCGCATGTTAGATTTGTCTCGGTTCAATAAAAAGCAGAGTTGGTGACGATGGTGTGCCTGTCATCCTGCAATATAGGCCGTCCGATCTATATCTAACGGATAGGAAGGAAACTATGACAATTTACCTGCACTCCTGTCCACATTTGCAGATAAGGCTTTCAGTCGTTCATCCTTTTCTCCCACAAGATCTTGATCTTCTGTGCAACGCATGGGCATCTTGCTAGTACTCCTACAATATGTATATTATTGTGAAAGTTTATATACAGCGGCCGAGATTAATGCAAACATGGCAGATTTTCATTACATTTCGAACTTTTATAGGACAGAAAAATAAAAGAAACCTGACCCTAAACCTATTCTACGGCGGCGACCTCCGTCGTCCATCAGCGATCTCTATGTACGGTGGCGGGGTTCAAGACCCATGAAGTGAAGGTGCGGTCTCCGGCGAGGAAGAGTAGAACACGGGATACAGACCGGCCAGTTGGCACACCATGCCCTGCCGCCTCCCATGCCCTACTCATCCTCGGAGGAGTCCCCGACCTCGGTGGTGCCGGATGTTGGACGGTGGCAAGTAGGACGCTTGGCTGACGGTGCTCCCGTCGTCGGCCGCTAGCGTGGCCACTGCTTGTGCGGTCGCGTCCGCGTCCGGTTACGCTGCTATTGCGTCGCAAGAGGCGACTTGAGTGAGGGCGGCAACCTCGAGCTTCATCCTCGAAGACAAGCTCTCCCGCAGAGCGTTCGCACTTGCGGTCATGGCGGATGTGGTGCTAGGTAGGAGGACGATGCGCTATTGTGTGGAGGTTAGCTAGGCGTTGCCGCTTTAAGTAGCGCATTCCGGTGAGGCCAAGCGTCCGAGTGCATCATTAAGTCGCCGGAGTTGGTTCCTCGGGCACCGAGCCTCTTAGCGACGACATACGAATGGACGACATGAATGCGGGCAGCTGGCGCCGGCTGTGAACGCACCGCGCGACGGCGCGAGGGACGAGGGTTTTGATGTGCCAGGGTAGTCAGCTGCGGTCGTGGCAACATTGGAGATGCCCTTTATTCACATGCGATCCCCGCATGTCATTGAAAAAGCAAGACGACCCGGCATGCACTACAAAAAAATACACTTCCGTGATGATACGTGTTTGTCATAGTAGGTCGCATTTTCTGTCATGCATGTACATCCATGACAAATTTATGATAGAATCAAGATAGTCATACATGTGCTGTCGTAGAAGTGTTCCATGACATTACCAAAATTATCATCACGGAAGTGTCAACTTCCATGATGATAAATCGTGTGTCACAGAAGTGCTTTCGTCAAGGGTGACCAACATGTGGCATCCACCATAACGAAATGCCGTTAAGCTATCGGGTCGGGTTTTGGATCCGATAACCCGTTAACAGCCCCGACCAACGGGGATTTTCCACGTGTAAAATCATCATTGGCTGGAGGAAACACGTGCCGGCTCATCGTTGGGACAGATGTCATCCACTCATTCGACGGAAGGCGCCTATGATACGTCGACACGTGGCACGGCCCAACAGAGGCCCATTCCTGTGAAAAGGCCGGCCCGTTTGACTTGGTCAAAAGGTGGCGGGCCGGCCCGTTTGACTTGGTCAAAAGGTGGCGGGCCAGCCCATGGAAAGCCTGTTAACGGCCTGTTCGCATATAGCCCATTTACAGCCCGCTAACCCAAGGCCCGTTACGCCCTATCCAAATTAGGCCCAGTAGCGTCATCTGGGCCATCCAATATGATTCTAGCCCGTTTTCACTTCTGGCGCATGTATGACCCATGACGTCTTTCGGCCCATATGAGGCCCTATGTAACTCTTGGCCTATTAATGGCCCGTGGTGAAACTGGCCCGTAATGAACAGTGTATCACTTTACACCCATTAACGACCCGTGGTGAAACTGGCCCGTAATGAACAGTGTATCACTTTATACCCATTAACGGCCCGTTATTCCGTTGGGCCATTTCCAGCCCATGTTATCTTTCGACCTTCTCAGAGCCCATTTATTCTTGGGCTTATTTCCAGCATTCGTTTACTTACGGTCCGTTACTGTCATTTTCTGCTTGTGGGCCAAATTCAGCCTCTGGTTACAGTCGGCCCGTTTGTGGTCCATTAATACGTTGGGCCGTTTTCATAGCGTCATCAAATACGGCCTATTAAAGATGGCCCGTTATGGTCGGCCCATGAACGGACGATTCCAACTCTAGCCCGCTTATGGCCATAATGCGGTCTGTTTGGCTCATGTTTGGCCAATCGATCATACGGCCCGTATAAGGCCCATTGATGATACGGCCCGCAGAAGGCCCATTGTTTCTACGGCCTGTAGGAGGCCCATTGTTTCGACGGCCCGTAGAAGGCCCACTGTTGTCTACGGCCAGTAGGAGGTCCAGTGTCACTACAGTAAATATTAGCCCATGGTTATTCTGGCCTACTTTTAAAAAATAGGTTGTTGCAGCCACTAGCAAACCGTAGAAAAAGAACTGCAATGACTACAAGCAAACAAATAAACAAGACAACAAGGAAATAAATAAGCAAGCAACTAATGCTAGGCTATCACGGCTATTACACATATTACATCCAATGGGCATCAAAGTTCGCCAGCAGTGCAAATATAGGGAACAAAGCAGCATATCATATACACTGGTTGTCAAAGTTGGCGACCAACGCAAATAAACGCCGCAACAAAACAAATCCAGAACTGAAACCACTTCAGAAGATCTCAAGAAACAATATCCTGGGTACCCATAATGCTGGCAAGATGCTTAGCAAGCTTATTAACTTTCTCTTGTTTGGTGCTTAAATCCTCCAGCGCTTGCTGTTGCACCAGAAAATATGCATCTGAATTCTGCGGGGACTTCCTCAGTCCTTCAGCTTCCTGTCACAGCACATCTGATCGATGTCTTTCAACTTGAAGTTGAGACTCAAGAAGACGAACTGATTCAGGCAGGGAGTTCGAAGAGCTTGTGTCGGCAGTAGTGGCCAGTAACTCGAACACTACATCAAGACAGGACCTTTGGGTTCCCTCACTGTCGTCAAGATAGTTTTTATTAGCTTTCTTGGAGACCAACAGGGATGTCTCACTATCTTGAACCTTATCTGCATTACTTCCTTTACCATTGGATAACGCGGTACTGTTCTCCAATATTTTGTCCGCATTCTAAAAGAGAAACAAGCAGACACATCACATGTTTACCATGTTGTATATGAAACTCATTTTGGTAAATGAGTTCAATAGTAAAGTGGACAGGATAACAACATGAAACAAACATATATCTATGTACCATGGTCACTTTATGGTCTATATCATTCTAGTTTTTGTTGCCAAATCAAGATAGAGACACAGTTCAAATAATATTTGTTCAAGACAAAGAAGAATAGACAGAATGTGCATGACATGACATGTAATGTGCATGACATGAGAACATAACTGTTTATTCAATTGAAACTGAAATCAACATTGAGCAGGTTACAACAGCAAACCAGTTAAAGAAACAGGTTTAAAACATACCTGTTGCACCATTGGAGTTTCAATTCCATCCTTCAAATTTGAAAATAGTTGGTATGAGTAAATACAGTAATGCAAGAGCAAAGGAGTATGAACCATAGCTACAGAACCTAACCTTAGAACAAATCTTCTTCTTCTTTAAGCGTTGAGTTGGGATTCGGAGTGGTGGTCCTCATGCTTTGGGCACTGCAGTTCCCTTACTAACTGCTCGTGTTTGGGTGCTCTGTGGTGGAGACAGTGCTGTGTCAACTGGAACTGGGTTACTATATGCCGGGGTTGGGGCTAGAAGGGGTGTAGCCGGTTCTTTGTCCAACTGGGTAGGGGTACAATCTGCGAGAGTCTGGGTTATGTGTGGTGGATCTGGTCCTTGGGCAAGTACAACCGTGGTTCTATCTGCATCAACTGGTAGCACTATCTTTTCTGAAGACTGTGTTGTTACTCCCTTAGATACTGCCATCACGCTCTCCAATTCAAATGGATGATAACCAAGAAAAGTAATTTAAAGTATAGACATTGTATGATAGACAGGTGCAATGGATAGTGGGGAATAAAAGAGGGCATGAAATAATTCATATTTATGTTGTCTAACCAAACAGGATAGCATGACACAATTTCACATATATGATGGCTAACTAAACAGGATAGCATGACAGAATTTCACATTATGATGGCTAACTAAAAAAGATGGAAAGACATAGTTCAAAATATGAGACTATGTAAACAGGATGACATGACATGACTATATAATGTGTTTATTAAATAGGTTGGCATGCCATAATTCACATACATTCACGGCTAGAATGCCATAATTCAAAATATGATGACTGTAAACACTAAACAGGATGAGATGATATAACTATATGATGTCTTTATTAAATGGGTTGCCATGCCATAATTCAGATAGATGATGTGTATGTACTATGTAAACATGATGGCATGATATAATTCAAATATATGATTTATATAGTAAGCAAGTAAGCAGATGGCAATCCATATATGATGTAAAAACTAAGCAATGCAAGACAACATGCATGACATGGGTAATATAACCCTGCCAAGTTTGAGCATAGACTGCAGGGAGGAAATATGACTGGTCATCAGTCTCTGAATCCTCCTCTGAGGAGCTCTCTATAACCAGTAAGATGTCTGCTTCAGCAGGTAGCATTGTCTGCTCTGAATACCTTGTTTTCACTCTAGATACTTCCATCACCACTTCAAATTGCTGATGCATAGGAAGAGTAGTTGAATATACAAATGTTGTCGACAAATGGAACACGTCATACAAAAAAATGATAGCATGATATAATTCACATACATGATGATTGGCTAAACACCATGGCATTGCATAATTCACATATATAATGCCTTTGCAACAAGATAGCATTGTATAATTCACATATATAATGTCTTGCAACAAGATGGCAATGCATAATTCACATATATGGTAATTAGCCACCGAACATGTGGCATTCACACAAAGCATGTCTAAACTAATCAAATGACATAGCAATGCAAGACACCATACGCACGATATGAGCAACATAACCCTACC
>NC_041383.1:494716123-494733338 GCF_002162155.2 Triticum dicoccoides | reverse complement strand
ATCTATCTCTGAATCCTCCTCTGAGGAGCTATCCATAACCAGCAAGATATGCGCTTCGTCAGATAGCATAGTCTGCTCTGAAGACCTTGTTTTCACTCCAGAATTTGCCATCACCATGTCAAATGGCTGATGCACACGAAGAGCAGTTGAATGTACTAACATTGTTTACAAATGTAATATGTAATGGTAAAAAAAGGATGGCCTGATATAATATACATATAAGATGACTGGCTAAGCAGGATGGCATTGCAAAATTCACATATATGATGCCTGGCTAAACAAGATGGCGTTGCATAATTCACATAAACGATGAATAAACTAAACAGATGGCATTCGCACAAAGGATGTCTAAACTAAGCAGATGACATATTTGATGTATAAAGTATGCAATGCAAGACACCATATGCATGATATAACCAACATCAGCATGCCAAGTTAGAGTGAAGATCTCAGGGGGTAAATAGGAGTTGTCTTCTCCTTCTGAATCCCCCTCAGAACAGATATCTTCCTCTCGATTACAATCCGAAATGCGTGGAGGGGGGGCTGTCTTTGCACCTACCATGGAGTGATGTCTGCATGAAATTTTATTGCCACGCAAGGCTCGTCTCTTTTGCTCTACATGTTCAGTTCCATTTAAAAACTCAAGTTTGACCATTAGTTTGGAGCTGACTCAGAGTCTAATCGGTGAATAGGACGATAAAGTAGCACGTAATATTAAGCGATGCATAACGTAAGCAGACACGAAAGAGTGCGACCTCTCTTGCGGACCCGTGTAGTCCTCGAGGTCATCTGCTCGCATGATGGTAATGCAGTTTTCATGGCTGCCAGCGGCGGGGAAGAAGATCTAAGGCGGTGAAAGACAGTCTAGAGGCCGGATCCCTGCTGTGCTGGTCCCTTCTGTCGTTGGAGCAGCTGAGCTGGGGTGGACGACGGCGCAGTAGGAGCAGGACAAACCACACAAGGTTTTCTTTGACAACTATCTGTAAGAGAAGTAATTCTGTAAGGGCTCGTTTGAATTGGAGGATTCCAACAATGCAGGGATAGGAAATAGACAGGAATAGATTAGGAATGCACGTGCAAAACAAAGAATTTAAAAACACATGATTTTTGCCAATCTGGGTGTTTGATTCACAACAATTGGAAGATCACAGGATGCAAAGAAGCATGGTGAGATTAAGTCAAACCACAAGAAAATGTACGATTATAATGCTATTATGCTACTATCTCTTAGTCTTGTGCTTCATGAATAGGAATTTGAAAAGGAAGACAAGTGAAAATTAAAATTCCTACGTTTTTTCTTTCAAGGAGACACTAAAGGAACAAATCCATGTGCTCAGTGGACAATATATATAACATGTAGAGTAAAAAAGAGATGCAACAAGTGTACAACCTCTTTGGCGAAGCCATGTCGATCTCAGCGTGATTGGGCTGGCCGGTGAGGATGCTCCGGTTGACTTTGCTGTCGGAGGAGGGGAAGAAGATCTTAGGCGTCTGGAGATGGAGCCCGAGGTACTGCTCCACTGTGATGGAGGGTTTCGTTGTTGGAGCAGCTCCGGTGAGTTGTACGACACCGAGGCTGAAGCAGGACAAGAGAGACAACGAACAACGTTAACCTGAGTGGAATTCTAATAGCATCTCCAATACATGACGTAAAATACATAACCACAAAGTGCTAGATGTAAAATACATTAGCCGCTCATCTCTGAACTTAATTGTCGAAACTGAACTTAACTGTCGAAACTGAATTTTGCTGTCGAAACTGAATTTTGCTATCGAAACTGAACGCACTAGCAAGGTGAGGCTACACGTTGGTCAACTAACTTTTTCATCTCTGTCAGTCAATTTTGCAGCCGTTGGATATGAAATCAAGGGCCTGCGGTTCATCTTCAACCTCCACCCCCCTGAGCCGCCAGCCACCAACGGCCAAACAGCAGCCCCCCGCCGCTCGCGGCCGGCTGTGCGCCGCCCCGCCCGCCCCTAAAACACTCCGCACCGCCGGTCCACCGCCGCCACAGCCATCCCTCTAGGCCCCCCATGCCGAGCTTTTTCTCCGGCAATCCCCACGCCACCGCCCCGCCAACGCCCCGCCACCGCCGACGACCACCCCCCATCCTAAACCCTAAGATAGATAGTGGGGTACCTCTCCGGCGATCCCCCCTCCCCGCTGCGGCTGGTTCTTCCTTCACCCCGGCGAGCCCACCCCTTGAAAATTGACTGACCCAAAAGTCGATTCAGTCGACTGAAGTGTTGCAAAATTAGAGCAGCATCGCAAGCAAGAGCAAGAGCGAGAGAAGCAGCGCGAACAAGAGCAATAGCAAGAGCAGACCAGGTAGGGAACCGAGAGCAAGAGCAGAGCAGTGGCGCGAGCGAGAGCTAATGCAGCAGCAGCTCCTACTGATGTGGATGTCGCCGCCGAGGGAGCGACACCGTGGAGGAAGTGGCCGGTAATGCCGCCGTGGATGGAGCCGCGCCGTGTCGGCTCAGGACCGAGCGCCGGCAGCACCGTGAGATCGAATCAAGAAGAAAATGCGTTGATTAGTATAAAACCTCTTTGGTGGCGCCGATTAGGCCACAGCTTCATCCGAGGAAACGGTGATGATGATGCTCTTCTGGTGGTGTAGGTGAAGACGGTGGTGTGGGAATGGAGGTGGCGCGAAAGACGAGGGGAACATCGGGGCAGCTCCTTGGAGGTGGAGGACGGGGTGGCTGAACCGGCGGGACAATGAGATCGACGACGGATGCTCATCCGGTACGGTGGATGAGGGACGTCGAGGTGTTGCTGTGGACGACGTCGTCGGGGAAGAGGCTCCGGCTGGGTGGCGGACGGAGCAGGGTGTGGGGTTTCGTCACGGGTTTTCGCGGTCTCGGTGTAGGAATGGGTGGGCGGATGGGATGGCAGTGGGGAACCATGGCTTGGAGACGCGCTTGTCCGAAATGTGGGGTAAGTTACGAAAGTACCCCCCACCTATTTGAGGCGGTTCTTTCAGTTCAGGGGTGCCACGGGCATTTCGCGTGTCGGGATGTCACAGGAGGTGGGAGTTTTCACGCGCTTTGTAATTTCGGAATAGCAAGGCGCTGGTTGAGATGGAGGGAGTTGTCGGAGCACAACGAGGGAAAGATATATCTTAAATATTTCGGGCTAACAAGGCGTGTGTTAAAATTTCCGGACAAGCCTAACGTGTACTGTACCAAATCAATGCGCACTACAAATGTCATTCAAAACTTTGAATTCATTTTATGTTCAATTAAAATATTTCGCTACGTGTATAATGCATGGAACCTACTACTCAAATGGACGTTTTAGTGCATTCCAAACGTATATACTACCGCTTCAATATGAACTAAATTTGAATAAGATCTACAGTAATGATTGTTGTGAATTCAAAGCATTTGAATTCGTTTCTCTGTTTTAATAAGATCTACAATCATCATTATTGTCAATTTAAACCATCGTTTGTGTATTATCTTCATAGCAAACCACATGATTAGTCTTGAGTTACATATGAACTATGTGTACTATATGAACTCGAACTAGATTTTTTGAATCCACTTTATTTTGATTTCAAATCACATTACATTTCTAGCTCTAGCTAGATCTTCATAATCTAAACCATGTCTCATATGTATAATGTGTTTATCACATTATGTATGGTGCCCCGCCCCCTACGCCTACAAGTATTTAGATGTGAGTTGTAAACACCACATGTTACCACAAATTCAAATAAAATGTGAGAATGTTCGATATATAGTATTGTTTAGATTGCTCGATATTTAGTTGTAAGCTGCAAACGCCACACATTATCACAAATTCAAATAAAATGTGAGATTGTTTGATGGATAGTATGGTTTAGATTGTTCGGCATTTAGCTGTGAGTTGCAAATGCCATGCATTATCACATTATGGTATAACATGTGCACAACACGTGTATCACCGCTATATTCATGCATGCAATGTTTAAAACACTATGATCTCCTATTCAAATATATGAATCCGCTTTCATATCAAATTATGATCTTTGTTAGTCTCTTACACCCACACAATCCTCTAACCTTTGAAGCTACCACTAACTTTCTCTCGTGCACATGCACACGCCCTCCTCGCCCTCCCCTCCCTCGGCATTCTATCCACCGGGCACATTCATTTTTTTCTTTAGGTCGTTCTCCCAGAGTCTCCACAACTCCTTTCCGACACACACCGATCGATAAACCTCTCCAGTGATGCCTGCCTACAACATACACGCACACCTTCAATCTCCTCCTTTATGTGTCCTTGCCTCGTGTCTCTCATACGGTCACACACACGTGTAAACTCTCGCCCCTCTTTTCATCGATCTCACAACCGCACACTCCTCCCCCTACCTAGCTAGTAGTTGGGCCTCTCGCACCACCTCCTAGCTCCATTCTCTCTGTCTATCCGTCACGCTGGGCCTTATTTGCCTCTAACAAATGGACGTACACCGACCGATCTCTCGCTATACATATAGCTAGCTAGGTCCTTATAACTCGTTTTTACCCACACGTCGATCGATCTACCTCATTAGTTGTGTCTCTCCCTTCCTCCGACAAACAACAGATGATCTACCGATCTAGTTAGGTTTGCTTACCAAACACATGGTTCCCCTTCATCATCCATGGATGCGTCCCGACAGATCTAACACTCACAGGCACACATAGAAACACATCCCCACTCTTATCGATAACATTGCAGTTCGACCCTCAGTTTGTCTAGTAGGCCCCTCCCAACATCTCCGAGAAGCAACTCGATCACCCATCCAACACTCTACCCCTCTCCCTCCCTCTCCCTCCCTCTCTCTATCCTCTCTCTCTCTTTGTCCCATCATATTTCCCGTCCTTCAGTTATGTATGGATGTCGACCGATCTCCCTCAACACATAGCTGGGTCTCTCCTTCTCAACACATATACGAGTCGTTCTACCTCTATAGTTAGGCCTCTGCCTACCCCTCCCCCACCCCCTCCCCCCACACACACCGATACATCTAGCGCTCTAGTCATGTCTCCCTGCCACACACAAACTTGACATGTGCCCTCTAACGTTCCGGTAGGCCAGTCGCGCTATATCTTTGACTTGCACACACACATAATTTCGATGGCTCTCTTCATCGATCTCGCACCCACCCACTTGATCCTCTCTTCGACTCTATCGATAGCCATGCCCCCTCCCTCTCTTCTCATGGATTGCCCGACCCTCTATGTATGATATGGATAGGCCTCCATTTCACACACATTGCATGCAAAATTTTGTTTGAGATGTCATCGACACATATTCCCACAAATAATTCACGAAATCAACACCCCCCACCCCACCCCAAAACAAAAAACACTCACGAACGCGGTTTGTATCTCTCACACACACCCACGTAGGTGGGGGACGTGCATGAAGAGAAGAGGTTCATGCACGGTGCACGTACTCCCGTCTCTTTCCCAACCACACCCGCGCAGGTACACGGTGGAGCTCATTTCTGTACGAAAAAGGCAGCCCACGTGGTAATTTGGCACGTGTACTGGTTTTCCACTTGGTGGAGGGAGGATCATCTACCATGGGTGAACAAACAAATTGTGACTTGACGCGTTATGTTAAATTAAAAAAAGAGGCAAACCATGTGGGGCCTACCTTAGAGGCAAGGCTCTATACACTGGAGTACTTTTGATGTGTCCCGTCAACTCGCAGAACGAGGAGAAGCTTGCTTAGTACACCGTCTCCCCTGCCCACGGGTGCGATGGCTCGCAGGATGAGGTGAAGCTTGCTCCGCCTTACGCCCGCTCCCTCGCCCATGCGCACGGTGGCTCGCAGGACGAGGAGAAAAATTTACTACTCCCTCCGTTTACTCCTCGTCCCTACTATCTTGGTTATAGAGATTATATCATATTTTTTGGAATATATATGTCCTTTAGTAGATTTCAATATGAACTACTAGTACATACTCCAAACACTGATGTATATAGACGTATTTTAGAGTGTAGATTCACTCATTTTGCTCTGTATGTACTACTACCTCTGTCCGGGTTTATTGGTCCCCATTGTATTTCATGCCAAATTTTGACCATAGATTAAAGTAAGAAAATGTTCATGCATGTCACCAAACATTATATTTTTGAAAACTATGTTCAAATAAGAATCCAATGAGATAATTTTTCTTGACATGCATTAACATTTTGTTAGTTAAATCTTTAGTCAAAATTTGGCACAAACTATAAAAGGGACCTATAAACCAGGACGGAAGTAGTAGCACTCTCCCTCGCCCCTCGACCCTCGCCCACGTGGTGGACGTGCAGCAATTCATTCGGTCTCATATAGCCAGAACGATATATACTGCACTACCATTATTGCTCGACTTCCTGAAGAGGCGAAGAGCCAATCACAAGGTTAATATTTTGGAGAGGAGTTTACTCCTACACGCGCGAGCGCTCCACTATATACATAGTCAGGACGGGCCAGCCTACACGGTTGCTTGCTGGGGTTGCTCTCTTCACACTCTCTCGCACAAAACGACTGTGGCCACATCTCTAACATCCCGACGTATCACGTCTGCTTGGGGAAGGGGTGGATGCTTAGTGTAGATGCGGTGGCCGTCGCCGACGGCGAAAACACACTGTCGACACGTCCCAATCAGGGGTCCCCGCCGTTCTCTCTCACAAAGCCGGTGAGGTTGCCTTCGTCCCTTGCTCACTGCCGCGCGTGGGCAGTTGCCGCCTCCCGCCACCCTCCTCAAGGTTGAGCTACGTCCCTCAGGTACAACTCCCTTTACAGTCGGCTTGCACCACTGCTCCAGCTGCCCACATCACTCCCTGTGGATATTTCTCTACTTCTTTGCCCCGCACATACCTGATACCTCTACTGGCTTTTTTTAGGGAAACCTCTACTGGCTTCTACGTACTGTATTTTGATGAGTTTATGTCTCATCAACTAGTCCCAGTAATCTTATTCTAATCACGTTTCTTCAATTTCTTTGCCAGAGGGATGCTCATCTCGATTTTGGTGAAACTACACAAAATGATCCGATGGTCAAAAGGTTGCAAACTTCATTTATTAGGAAGCTCGAATGTTGCCAGCAAATTGAAGCCTGGTCAGGGTTCATAGTTCAAGGGCTAGGGACTACATGGATCGTTTTTTTCTTTACCTGCCTCTATTCCAAAATAAGTGTCAACTTTAGTAGTAGTACAACTTTGTACTAAAGTTTGCACAAAGTTGAGACACTTATTTCGGAACGGAGGGAATACATATTTGCTATGATTTGTCAATCATTGAGATGCAATAGCATGCATGCTAGTCTCCTTTGTATTTGATGAAATGTTGCAACGGGCAACCTTGGACTCAAGATACATGTAACCGGAGCTGGAAGCTTCATAACATTGTACAAATTTATATCGCTGATAAATTACAGTACGTAGTACTATACTAGTACTTCCTCCATTCCTAAATATAAGTCTTTGTACAGATTTCACCATCAACCACGTGCGGATGTATATAGATGCATTTTAAGTGTAGATTCATTCATTTTGTTCCGTATGTAGTTCGCCTAGTGGAATCTCTACAAAGACTTATCTACTAGTAGTAATAGCTAGCCCCCACTACTAGGAATTCTCTATCCTCTCCTTGAGCCACATCATCAAAATTGATGTAGCTTTTAGATGAAGTAGATCAGTCCATAATAGCCATCTGATCTAGACGTTGAGAGGATCCGCACTAAGCCACATGCAAGCATGCAGAAATACCGTGGCACATGCATGTGAGTGGGTTTTAAATCACATCAACATGTCTGCATGCAAGCATGCACCGGTAGCATGCATGTAAGTGAGCTTTTAAGTCCCATTAACATGTCAAAAAGAAAAATATAATCCCATTATGCAGTAGGAGTTGGCTGATCTTTTTTCCTTACGTGGGATGATCTAAATGATGATGTGAGTTTATTTAGTTTGGCTACCACATTGGTCATGCGGTTATAGAGTTTTTTAAGTTCTATGAAATCGATAATTTTGCACAGAGAGATATACCGTTGTTCCGCGGCAACGCACGGGGGACTCATCTAGAAATATTTAGGAACGGAGGGAGTACTATGTAAAGAGTTAGGTGTCGCACGGTGATAGTGTGAGGTGGGCCATGTAATCACTGAGCCTGCGTGTTTTCACTGCTCTTGTACTCCTCCGCTGTAAGAATGAAGAAAGTTGTAATCTACTCAGTAGTAGTACCTCCTTTCGCCGAAAGCGTGGGACATCCAACAGTCCTACCACCTCAGTAATAAAGACCAATGAGTCGTCAAATCACATAGACCCAGCAGTAAGTTGGATGGACGAAGCAACCATCACTCTTGCGCCAGTGAGAGGTCGCGTCCGCTCTGCCCGGGCATGAATGCGGCACCGATTCTTTGGAGCGGCGCTGACTATTTCGAGCGGGAAGCGCGCGTGGACAATGGAGGGGCTTTGGGTGGGCCAGGCTGGTCAGGAGTGAGGGCGTGGCAGATGTCTGCATGTCCCTACCGGACACACCTGGATACGAGAGGATGCACCGACTCTCGCGGCTAAAATCGTACACTACACACCATCTCTCTGTGGGAGTAGGTTGATCTGTCGCACTCTCTAACACACACATGCTGTTAAACACACACACACACATGCATGCACCTTGGTCCCGTTGCACCTTCTAAAGTGACTTATTACACCTAGACGGAGGGAGTAGTAAGTATACGAGATACGGTGGCACACTGACTTAAGTCGAATACAAGTGCCCAAAATTTGTGTGCATGTTATAATAAGGATTCACTTAAAATAGTACGTGAGCGAACAAAGGGATCAATTGGACAGTGTTCCCGAGCAGTAGTGAGATGTGTGAGGTAAGATACACCGCTGGCGCTTTTAATTTTTCTTATTAATTTGTTTGTTTCACCCTCTGACTGGTGGGACCCAACGTACTACGTGGAGAGAGGTAAGGTGACTAAGGATGCATTATTTCGGCACCACTGTGGATAGTCTTACAACCAAAGCCACATGACACGATTATGATTGAAATCCCAATGACTCCCACACACACACACACACAAAAACACGGCATGCTTGTCACACGAATGCAGGAATGTATGAAAGGTTATTTCCCTCTCGTTGAACATAACGGGAGGGTTGTGTAGCTGGTTAGCCTATTCGCTCATCAAACTTGAGGTCTCGGGTTCGATAACTACACTCGAGCGTAATTTTTGCCAAGAGGATTCTTTGACTGGTCAAAATGTTTTCTAGGGTTTGCACGCTTCACACTCTCTCTCTCCAGTATATATATAGACGCTGGAGCCTCATCGCTTGTAGTTGCTCTCTTCACACTCTCTCGCCCTCTCTCGCTGGAGCCTCAGCGCTTGTAGTTGCTCTCTTCACACTCTCTCGCCCTCTCCAGATCTAAACAAGACATCGTTGGCCTCTCTCTCCCCTCACTGCTGCTCAAAGAGCCGGTAGGATCCTGTCCGCCGGGAAGGGAAGGAGGCTTAACAATGTCGCCATCGGCGAGGGAGTGAATCCACTACCGGCACAGCTGTTCACTTTCCACCCAGCGGCGGCGCGGGAGGGCCTCCGACCCCTTCTTCTTTGCCGCCATCCCGTCGCCCACCGAACCACGCCCCAAGAACCTTAAGGTATATTTTACTTACTCCACATGCATTGCTCTAGCTGCATGTATACCATGAATCTAGGACGTGGTTCAAAGAGGAAAGGAGTGGGGGAAGTAGTGGGAAAAGTTGTATATAGCAGGAATCTAGGACATGGTTCAAAGAGGAAATGAAGGGGGAAAGTTGTATAGAAAGAATCTAGGACATGGTTCAAAGAGGAAAGGAATGGGGGAAAGTAGTGGGGAAAGTTGTATCGCATAAATCTAGGACGTGGTTCAAAGAGGAAAGGAAGGGGCGAAAGTACTAGTTCAAAAAGGAAAGGAAGGGACAAGGCTGTAGAGTTTGAGAAGGACTAGATTTGTTGCGCTCACATAGGGAAAGGTGTCTAAAGATAACAAAACTGGGACCAACACAAATATGCTCCTTGGTTGTTTGTTCTTTGTTGCAACAGACTGTGCATGACCACAGTACATCGGTAGATGCACATGGTCCTGGTGCGTCCACTGTCCCGTGCAACTCATTAGCTGTTGTTAAATCTAAGGCCATGTTTGGTTAAAACCTCCCTAGTCCCTACCTGCTTGGTTCCAGGGACTAAACATGGACTGGAGGTTATTAAATGACATGCTAAAAGACCATGTTACCCCTAGTAATGAACTAATAGAAACAAGGTGCGATGCGTGGCAGGGGCAACTGTTGGAAAAAGTTCCAAAAAGACTCCCTCGGGGTCTTCTTTCTTTAGTCCCAAATGCCAACTTTTAGTCCCTAAAAGTCCCTCCTGTTTGGTTTAGATGGGACTGACATGGAGTTTTTTTAGTCCCTACACCAAAATGTCTCTGTAAACAAACACCCTCTAATAATGCCACTGGAAAATTGATGCAATGCCACAATTAAAAGCAACTTACATGTTTAACAAATTTTATTGCTAATATAATCTCTATGTTAATATTAACCAATGCCACCGTTCGAGAAATGCTACTGTCTTGCTTTCTTTCCCATTTAGATAAGGTAGATGCTTCTTTTTGTTGGCTTCTGTGTCATCCACCATTATTGACCACTAATCGTTTCATTTGCACCTCTATGTAAACAGGGTTATCTACTTCACCTCGTTGCCATTGTGACCACTTGTTGCACTGCACAAAACACTTTTGTTTTAAGAGTGTTTTGTGCAGTTCAACCAAAATGTCACACCGACAATGTTGCTTGATTGCTTGATCTTAGTGGAACTGCACAAGAGGAGATCTTACTTCCTATCCATTAAGGCGAATTTGGTTCAGATCTTCTTCTTGTGAGTTGTTTGAATTCCGCATCATGAGAGGTCTTCTTATTGAACCAAGTGATGAAGGGGAAGAACAAGCGGAAGAAAAACAAAAATCAACTCCCGGTGCTATAATTAAGCACTGGAACTGTGATGACACAAGTAAAGATATAGTTTTGCATCTTAATTTATTGCTATGGCTGGAACGAGCAATTGTTTAAGCACTAATTTGATGCCACTCTTAATGTAATACGTAATTATCTCTGCTTGTACAAACAGGGATCTTCTTTGAAGATACCATATGTTTTAGTGGAACTGCACAAGAAGATGTTGGAAACATTGAACTAATCGAGGAGTATATAGTAAGCATGGCCACCCCCGTAGATAGCAACAGATGGTTCCGAAGAAGTGCTTCATCTGTATGCTCTACACAATCACCCTCCTGACAAAGGTTGGTACTCGCCCACGGATTTCATCCATATGATTGAGCTTTGCCATCTCTATTGGTGTTGTGCTACTGTTTAGAACTGTCCTGAAAAAGTGGTATTGTCTTTGAGAAGTGCTTCATCTGTGTTGTTTTAAATATTTCCTTTCCTTTTTTTTGAGCAAATAGGTATGCTAGCATTTAGTAGTCGTCTTGTCTTTGCACAACAGGATCATCTTCCTCTGAAGAAGAATATGGAGTACGTGAAGTGACTAGTTCCGATTATGCTAGGATGATGAAGCCCTGTCTATCTTCTCATCAGAAGGAGCAGTTGAAGGATGGTTACATTACTCCCCACAAGACCAAACTAACTTCAGCTCAGAAGGACTGAAAAATCTCCATTTTTTTGTTGTGATGCGCGAGTACAATGTTGTTCTAGGATTCTTTCTGGGCCATGTTGAAACTGTCAATTCATAGTACATTTTGCTTTATACTAATCACTTTTTTGTATTTGTGCAAATAGGGGTGCTTAGCTTGATTTCAATGGGAACTGCACAAAATGTTCATGAATACATCGAATCATTCATTTCCACCACAAGAAAGGAGGTGCCCATAAGTTCAAGGCGTTGCAACATATAAGGGCGAAATCATACAAGCTACGCGCGAATTTGGTTGATTTTGGTGGAACTGCAGAAAAAGAACAACTGGTTTATTTAGCACGAGGTGCCATGTCAATGTCCGAACTGATGGCAAACCCTGCCCATTCCACAATCCTAGGCATTTGATATTTTGGAATGGGACAACCTTGTTAAATTTTGCTCATTGATTTTAGCAAGATATGCGTTTGATATTTTCGAATGGGACGCCCTTTGCTGTCAGCAGCGTCAATAATTTTTTTCTTTATTCTTTAGTTGTGAAGTAAATATTGCCTCTGACATGTGAGTCGCTGAGATGCATAATCATCGATTGTTTTGAATGTTCTCTATGAATTGCCAGGCTTGTGTGTTTGATTCCAATGTACAGAAATGCTAAAAAGCTGCTCAAACTCTTTGTACTCCTTCTGTTCCTTTTTACTTGGCACATTCTGAAAGTGCATACTTTTTTGTATAAGATTGGTCAAAGTAGAGATACTTTGACTGCAGACAAAACTTGTACGCAGACTAGAAAGGACCGGAGGGAGTACATGTGAAACTGCTGCAAACGAGGTGATCACCCTGTGAATAATGCTAGTACGTATTGTTTTGCATGTTCATCAAATGCCAGTGATACAAGAATTCGAACTAATCGAAATAAATTCATGCATACACGGTCGGATTTCATATAAACATGCCGGATTTCATTACATTTCATACATTCTTCAACTAAAAAGGGGTGCGCTGGAGGTATAATTAATTAACCGAAGCTACCCACCTGTGTCCCGCTGAGCCAAACAGAAGCTTCAGTGACTTAACTGTAGGAGCAGTTGCGTAACTGACATGTGGCCTGTTGGGCCCACGTGTCAGTCAGCCAACTGCACCAGTAGTTAAGTAGAAGCAGCGTTCTTCTCCAGCGCAGCTCTCGACTCCACGTCGCCGCCAAGAAGCTAACCGGCCGTTAATGGTCAACCCGCCTAGCTTGGCTTCAACCGGAGGGTAGCAGCGGTGGCCTTACTTGGACCCGAGCGGCGGCAACCTACTATGTTCTACTCTTCCTTGTTTTCTATGTGGCGCGGCCTCGTTGGCAACGGGGCGGGGCCTCGGCGGAGCCGGCGATGTCCTCTGTCTCGTTGCCGGCGGGCGGCGCCTTAGTGGAGCGGTGGAAATCCTCCCCCACGTTGCCGGCAGGGTGGGGTCTCAGCTCAGCCGGCGATGTCCTCTGCCTCATTGTTGGCGGGGCGGGGGCTCCGCGGAGCCGGCGGTGTCCTCTGCCTCATTGTTGGCGCCGCGGGGCCTCGACGGAGCCGGCGGTGTCCTCTGCCTCGTTGTTGGCACTGCGGGGCCTCGGCAGAGCCGGCGTTGTCCTCTGCCTCGTTGTTGGCGCCGCAGGGCCTCAGCGGAGCAGGGCCTCATCGATGCCAGCGGAGCGGGGACTCATCGGAGCCGGCATTGTCCTCTGCCTCGTCCTCGGTCTTGCCAAACAGCGCCTCGCCTGCTTCATCGCCCTCTTTGCTAGCCTCTTTGTAGGCGGCCGCAGCCTCCGCCACCCGCATGCGATACCGCCAGCGCTCGAGGCGGCCCTTGTGGGCGGAGCGGTACGAGTCGAGCAGCGCCTCCTGCTCCGCCCGCTCCTCGGCGATCTGCTCCTCCGCCTGCAGGTGCTCCTGGAGGAGATGGTGGTTGTAGGCGGCATCGGCCTGCGCCTCCCGGAACTGCTCCTCACGCATCTGCCTCACCCTGTCCATATATTGGGCACAGGCCTCGCCGATGGTCATGGTGCAATGCACTGGCAAGGATGGCGCAGAGGAGGGGGTGGGCGCCAGATCGTTGACTACCATGTTCTCCATTGGGACGTCGTCGTCCTCCGGCTGCCTGCCGGCCAGCCGGTCGGCAACAATGGCTGCCATCTCCTTGTGGTCAGTCGTCCGCCCGTCCTGAATAGCCCTGGAGCGCGAGGAAGCTATGGTGGGCAGTAGTGGTGTGGACAGGAGAAAGGAACGGATGCGGATGACTGCGGCTATGGCCGGCACAACAGTTTATATAGCAATGGTGGGCGGGCGGAGGGACGGACGTGTGGCGCCGGAGTAGCCACCTCGGCAACCGCGTATCATTAATGTGTGCGGCAGATGGATGGACGGACGACACTTGTGTCATTTGAAGGCGGAGCAATTGCCTGCGCCCAGAAGTGGGGCAGCCGGCGCTGACTGTTTCGGGCGGAAAGCGCACGCGGGCGAGGAGATGACTTTACTTGGAGAGGATGACAATGGGACCCACTAGGTCCATAGCCTCACGTACGCAAGTGCCTCCTTATTATATATATATATATATATATATATATATATATATATATATATATATATATAATTTTGCTTCCTCCTGGTTTCCTGACATCACGGTCCCACACCATTGTCAACCTATGTACTCCCTCCTTTCCGGTTTATAGGGATTATCTCAAAATTTTAATTTTCCATTTTATAAGGCTCAATTTGGTTGTTTTCCATCACATGTTCAGATTCCAAGGTGCATTAAAATCATTGCATGCAAGTATTGAGAGAAAATTGACCAATGCATGTACTTTATGCATGCATGCATTGCAATTAATGCATTGATAAACATAATTTTTTGAGGATAACAAGAGCATTAATTAGGTGCTTTTGCAAAACTACAACAAGTATTCCACCACTCGCCATCTACCTTGATTGGTGAGATTTTTGAATTGAGCATTATAAACCAGAAAGGAGGGAGCAGTCAATAAACGAGAGAATTGCACAAGAAGCGGCCGACAGCTGGGACCAAGCACCTCGAGCAGTATTTGTGTTTTTGAGGTGTGAGCACTGCAGAGGTTTTTGATGTTTACCCCAGATATTAATTTTTCTCCTCTGAACAACAACGAAAACATCACTGCAGGTATTAACTGGGCGGGCTGTGGCCCGTCTAGCCCAGGCCAGATATCCTGCCCAGATATTATTTTTTTTCAAGCTCAAAATGGCTAGCCCAGTTATACTTTTTTTAGGAATACCCAGGCAAGGTCAAGTTGTTATTCTCCGCCCCACTGGGCTGCAAATCTTTCCTAGGAGGGATGCATTAGGCTTAACAAGAAAATGGGCTTTAAGACATAATAAATGGGATGTAATTATAAAAACTGGGTAGTAACTATAAAAAAAATGCACCAAACAGTGATTACTTTATAAAATATTATTTTTGGATATTGAAAATTTTAATTTCATTAATTGTTGCGAGCGCAATGTTTCATTGGATTTTGCCGTAATATAAATTTATATTGAAATTTTATTTAATCTGACTAGAAATTTCGAGATAAAAATATTCGGATCCCATCAAAATGTGGGAAATTTTATTGAATTCTGTTTTGAACGGTTGGTTGAAATGGGTTGTACTTTTATCAAACTGCAAATGGGCTGTAGTAAATTCCATTAGAATTCAAAAATGGGCTACACATTCTTACAAATCTCAAATGGGTTATATTTCTCTGCCACACACTTCTGGCCTTACTAAGTTGACGCGTAAGTTGACGCGTCCCCTAAAAAAACAGAGTTGACGCGTATGCAAGGCTTTGTCAACTTATAGTCAACACACGGTTCCTGCAGTAGTGGCCGTTGGATGTCCATCCAACGGATGCCGTGTTTCTTCTTCAATCTCGGATATTCTAGCTTCACCCGCCCAAAAACTGATTCCCCCCCCCTGACATCTGGGGTGCACCGTTTCGGAAGCTGACCTGTGGGCCTACTAAGTTGACATACCAAGGGCTTTGTTAACTTAGTCAGTATAAACGATTCTAGCTGTAGTGACCGTACGATGTCCATCCAACGGCCGTCGTGCTTCTTCAACCTCTGGTCTTCTTGCTCCAGCCGCCCAAAGCAGCGTCGGTCATGCCGCCTGCTCCTGCCTCCCGTGGCTGGCTGTGCTGCCGCGGAGGCCTCACCTCCCCCTACTACTCCCACCGTCGGCCAGGCCATCTCTCCACTCACCCACACCCCTTGTTATTCTGCGGCGACGGTAGCGCAGCCGAACCAGTGAACCCTCGTACTCCTCTCCGCGTGTGCATCCACTACCGCGTCGTCTCCTTCCTAGGACTCGCCGTCGTCCACCGCCGTGGTGCTCTCGGCGCGGCGTGGTCAACGTGGTCAAGGAACAACTTCCATTGGACATGGACTGTACGTGGAGAGGATGACAGCTGGGTCCACGGCAGCCGCAAGGAAGTGCCTCCTTATTACGGGCAAAATAATTATTCCTCCACCTGACAGCGGGGACCCACCGAACGGGCCACCGTATTTCATGAAAAAAATGATTCACCCCCTGACTGCTGGGACCCACGAGCTACATCTTCGCACGCAAGGAAATGCGTCCAGGAATAAAAAAATGATTCGCCCCCCTGACTGCTGGGACCCATAAGCTACATCTTCGCACGCAAGGAAGTGCGTCTGAAAAAAAATGATTCGCCCACCGACTGCTGGGACCCACCAGCTACACCTTCGCACGCAAGGAAGTGCGACCGGGCAAAAAAACGACTCACCCCCTTGACTGTTGGGACCCAGCAGCTACACCTTCGCACAAAAGGAAGTGCGTCCGGGCAAAACAAAAAACAAAATGATTCGCCCCCTGACTGCTGGGACCCACCAGCTACATTTTCGCAGGCAAGGAAGTGCCTGACAGTCGGGACCCACTTGGTCAAAGCGTATGTAGCGTTGTCATCCTGGTCGCGAACGTGTACGTACATACTGGTCGATGTAGAAGCGTGCATGTGTCGTAGTAGAGGCGCGCACGTGTCGTAGTAGAGGCGCGCACGTAGCATGCAAGAAAGAAAATACGGCCACGTATGTGTACATACGGGCGGGGTCTCGAACGCCTACTCGCGCATACGTACGGCGAGGGCTCGTGTTCATGGGGAGGCAACGAAATGCGTCGTGTTCATGGGGAGGCAACGAAATGCGTCGTGTTCATCGGGAGACAATGGAACGCGTGGGAGCCAACCGGCTGGGTCGGAACGGAATGTGTGGTCGTGTTCATCGAGAGGGCATGGACGGAACATGCGATGGAAACGAGGCCTGGCGTACCGCCATACGGAGGAAACGGACCTCCTACGGTCGAAACGGGGGTCCTGTTGATCGGCAGGGGTGTGGCGTACCGCAAAACGGATGAAACGGGCCTCCTACAATCGAAACAGGGGTCCTGTTGATCTAGAGGGGTGTGGCTTACCCCAAAACGGACGAAACGGACCTCCTACGATCGAAACGGGGGTCCTGTTGATCGGGAAGGGTGTGGCGTACCGCAAAATGGA
>NC_041383.1:494653101-494715833 GCF_002162155.2 Triticum dicoccoides | reverse complement strand
GGGTCCTGTTCAACCACCCCTCCACGGGCACCCCTCCATCGTCTACTGTTCATCTAGCCCTCCACACCACGGGGGTCCTGTTCATCCACCCCTCCACGGGCACCCCTCCATCGTCTACTGTTCATCCAGCCCTCCACACCATGGGGTCCTGTTCATCCAGAGGCAACACCACCGCTCACTGTTCATCCAAACCTACCCACCCCCCCGCAACGCTCACTGTTCATCCCAGTGGCAGCATCGATCGGCTTTAGTTAGCAGCAGTAGCGAAGGAATCGCTTGATCGAGTTCAGTTAACAGCCATCGATCGATCGCTCGGGTTCAGTAACGCGTAGCCTAGAGTGCAATTGCTCGGGTTCAGTTAGAACCCAACGCCTCGCTCGGGTTCAGTTAGAGCCAATGCCTCGCACACACGCGCGTACGTGTACGAGAGAAACGTGCATCGCTCGACCCCCGACCTCCCACCGTAACCGGGAACTCCCCGAAATTTTCCTCGCCCTCGCTTCTACCATGTTTTTTTCCGTCATGGACGGCCCAAAGAATGTCATGCAGCTGCGTCTTCGGCCCGCCCAGGACGAAAAGCCCATTTTCTGTCATGATTTTTTGTCATAGATGTAGGAGCCCACCACATCTATGATGATACCGGGTTTTGTCACAATTATCGTCATAGAAGTGTCATATGTATGACAGAAAAAAAATTCGTTCGGCCCAAAATGTCACAGATGTGTCTTTTTTTTGTAGTGATGGTCTCAGGTCCAGAGGATGCAGTTGGCCATGCTACACCACTCCACGGACGTGTCGCGGCGCCCCGTGCATCCTCGACGAGCCAGGTGTTGGGGTGTGTTTGGATTGTGGCCAAAGTGCACCTTACCAAAATTTTTGTCATGACCCAAAGATTGGTCTTTGTTTGGATGGTTGCCATTTTTTGGCATGCCAATGAACTCTAGCCAACTCTAGTTCGTTTTTCTTGCCAATGTCGGCCAAATTATGGGCAACCAATACCTTAACCAAAATTTTGGTCATGACCCAAAGATTGGTCTTTGTTTGGATGGTTGCCATTTCTTTGGCATGCCAATGAACTCTAGCCAACTCTAGTTCATTTTTCTTGCCAATGTCGGCCAAATCATGGGCAACCAATACCTCAACCAAAATTTTGGCTACCCAATGCTTTGATGGGGCAACTGTAACACCCACGATGCGGCTATATCTCCCACGTGTCGAAGCACCACTTAGAGGCATAACCGCATTGTGGTTTTGTCGCAAGAAGGGTCATCTTCACACAATCCCATGTAATGAACAAGAATGGGATAAAGAGTTGGCTTACAATCGCCACTTCACACAAGTACTTAAATAAATCATACATCATTCAGAGTACACCCATAGTCCGACTACGGACGAAGCCAAAAGAAAAGAAGATAACCCAACTGCTAGATCCCCGATCGTCCCAACTGGGCTCCACTACTGATCAACATGAAACAAAACATAGCAACAACCAAGACCTTCATTGAGCTCCCATTTGAGCTCGGTTGCATCACCTGCACTGGTATCATCGGCACCTGCAACTGTTGGTACTATCTGGTGAGTCACGAGGACTCAGCAATCTCAAAACCCACGAGATCAAGACTATTTAAGCTTATGGGTAGGAAGTGGTAAAGTGGTGAGGTTGCAGCAGCGACTAAGCATATATGGTGGCTAATATGTGCAAATAAGAGCGAGAAGAGAAGCAAAGGAACGGTCATGAAGCTAGCAATGATCAAGAGGTGATCCTACACTCCTACTTACGTCAAACATAACCCAAAACAGTGTTCACTTCCCGGACTCCGCCGAAAAGAGACCATCACGGCTACACACACGGTTGATGCGTTTTAATTCGAATCTGGTGTCAAGTTATCTACAACCGGATATTAACAAATTCCCATCTGCCACATAACCGCGGGCACGGCTTTCGAAAGTTTATACCATGCAGGGGTGTCCCAACTTAGCCCATCACAAGCTCTCACGGTCAATGAAGGATATTCCTTCTCCCGGGAAGACCCGATCAAACTCGGAATCCCGGTTTACAAGACATTTCGACAATGGTAAAACAAGACCAGCAAGACCACCCGACTATGCCGACAAATCCCGATAGGAGCTGCACATATCTCGTTCTCAGGGCACACCGGATAAGCTAAGCGTACAGGTACCGACATAATCCAAGTTGCCAAGGAATGGTCCCGCACGGTGCTGTAGTTTGGACCAACACTCGGAGGAGCACTGGCTCGGGGGGTAAAATAAAGATGACCCTTGAGTCTGCAGAACCCAAGGGAAAAAGGCTTAGGTGGCAAATGTTAAAACCAATGTTGGGCCTTGCTGGAGGAGTTTTATTCAAAGCGAACTATCAAGGGGGTCCCATAAATCACCCAACCGCGTAAGGAACGCAAAATCAAGGAACATAACACCGGTATGACGGAAACTAGGGCGGCAAGAGTGGAACAAAACACCAGGCATAAGGCCGAGTCTTCCACCCTTTACCAAGTATATAGATGTATTCATTAAATAAGAGATATTGTGATATCCCAACATAATCCTGTCCGTCATGAAGCAATCTTCAACTTCACCTGCAACTAACAATGCTATAAGAGGGGCTGAGCCAAAGTGGTAACATAGCCAAACAACGGTTAGCTAGCAAGGGTGAAAAGGCTAGAGGCTGACATGGCAATATGGGAGGCATGGTAAACAAGTGATAGGTAGCGCAGCATAGCGATAGAATGAAGCAACTAGCAAGCAAAGATAGAAGTGATATAGAGGGTAATGGTCATCTTGCCTGAGATCCCGCAAGGAAGAAGAACGAGTCCATGAAGAAGACAAACGAACATAGTCGAACGAATCCTCACAACTCCGGAACGAAACCAAAGCTAATGAGAGAAGCAAACCGGAAAGAAGCAAACAACATGGTAAACAAACATCACATAAACATGGCATGATGCACAATCAAGTATGATGCATGTCCGGTTTAAAGAGGCATGGCATGGCAAAGTGCAACAAACAATACTACAAGTTAAGTGGAGCTCAATATGCAACGAGTTGCATATTGACAAAACACCACATCAATTATTTAGTTCGCTCTCGGTTATGTACCCAACAATATTAAATGTTATTAAACATGGCAAGAGGTGAAGCATAAGTAAACTAACTATTTAGGCAAGTTTAAATGAGGCCGGAACAACAAACAACAATTCCGGTAAATCCCCACATGTCAATTAGCAATTTTAAAGCAAACAACAATTTGAAGCATTTAAAAGTTGTTATCATGATGCGGATGACATATGCAAGTTTTATGCAATTTTATGAAAATGTTGACATGAGCATGTTATGAAGCATTTGGCCGCCATGGAGGAACGAAAAGGGTGCCACGACAATGAATTCGAAAATGATGCCACAGCAACAAATCGGTTCCGATAGCTCACGGAGATACCGGTGCAAAAGGTAGTGTGACGGGAGCGTGTCATGCAAGGATGGTGGGGTGATCCCGATTACCGGGTGTCCCACATGTCGGTGGCATGGAAACAAGGAACTCGCAAGCGACAGCTCGGACACGGTGCAAACGCGAGCATCTCATACAACCAAGCATGCATTCATTCACGGGTGGTCGTCATCTCAGGATTATATCTTTGAAGCGTGCATTTCGGAGCGGTTCGGGTTCGTCGAAGGAAGTAGTCATTCACGGGTCGTAGTGGAAGTAGTTGTACTCGTGTCTTAGTGGGAAGTAGTCGTTCACGGCGACGGTAGAGGTACTCGCGATCTTGGCAACGGTAGTCGTACATGTCCAGAGAGGAACTTGTCGTATCCATGTAGTCGAACTTGGCATATCCGAAGGGGTACTTGCCGGATCCACAACACTGTGACCGTTCGTGGCAGGGAACTTGATGTTCACGGGTCTCCCAAAGATGTCGTGGTACTTGGCACTTGCGGTGTGTTGCTTGGGGAACCAGGGGTACTTGGCAGGTTCCACACGGAGATGCATCGATGGTTCTTGGAGGCAGCAACGGGTACAGGAGGCCGGGGCTGTGTCTTGGAGTCTTGGCGACGAGGTCCACGCAGAAGACGAGGAGGAGCGACGGGGATGCAGGCTAGGCTGGAGGCAGCGAAGACATGTCTGTCGATGTGTGGCTGCTCGAAGGCAAGCAGCAGCTTGATGCAGGGGAGTCGGCGACTCACGCGATGCAGGGGAACTAGGCGCGCGGCTTCGGTCGCTCGTGTCCCTTGCAGACGAGGACGAGGCAGGGGGTCGGCTTGGCACCGGCGCCAGCAACAGGCAGGGGCTTGGCGCAGCGGACGTGGCTCCGGCGGAGCTGCTCGCTGGCGGCGGCCGAAAACAGAGGCGGGGCCTCGGAGCAGGCGCGCGAGGACGGACGATGCGAGGCAGCGGCAGCCAGCGCAGAAGTGGAGAGGCGGGGCCGAGGCAGAGCAGAGGCATGTGGTCGCGATGGCGGAGGTGCTGGCGTGGGGAGCTCCTCTCCCTGGCGGCGCGAGCAGGAACGAGAGGAAGAGATGGGGATTGGGCGCTGGGTTCTGGTGGCGCGAGGGGAGAAGATCGGGAGAGATGGGGATCGGGCAGGGGAGAGGCTAGGGTTAGGAAGGGCACGGTTGGGCCAAGGCCATGGGCCTAGGGATTTGGTGGGCCGAGTTGGCTGCTGGGCTGCAAGGCTGTTGGGCTTCTTCTCTCCCTCTCTACTCTTTTCATTAACAGAGAACTAGAAGAAAGGAAAAGAGAGAAGAGAAGGTTAGAGGAAGAATTTGGGCATGCGGTTAATTTTCCCGGACTCGCAAAATGCGCTTGGTCCAAGAAAAATGGCATGGACATGATTGCAGGAATTAAATTCAAACTCATTTGAAATTCAAATGGGTTTGAACTAGGACTAGGTTTTTGAAGTGTCCAAAAATGTTGAGATTTTTGGTGGAGCCTCGATAAATGGAGAAAGAACTATGGAGAAAGTTTAGAGAATGAACTTGAAGCAAAAGGCGTGAGAATTAAATTGCAAGTGGGTTGCGGTTAATTCCAAACTAATGGAATATTTATAATAGCTCCATAAATACTAGGAGGATATGTTATAAAGAGATATCACCATGTGAATTCCCTCAATTTAAATAGATCAAAGATCTATGCAATTTATTTAGTAGAGTCATAAAAAATTAGTGATATGATGGCATGATGACATGATGCAATGCAAGAGATGGCATGATGAATGCACAAACAAAACAAATCACACGACAAAACTCGGAATAGCTGGAAGTCTTATGGAGCGTCGGTCTCAGGGCGTTACAGCAACCTTGGGCACAAACCAAACGCCACCCTTGGCACACTGAAACCGACCGTGTCTAGCAACGATATGAGTGTGTCGCTCACCACGGTCGCCGTGTCTAGAGGCGGTGCTGGAGTTGCGCCCCATTGTTGGCCCCAACGACCCACATGAATGGTTGTCGGTGGCAAGGAGGTCGTGGGCCAGCTCCTCCATTGGACTAGTCTGCGCTACATCGTCCCGACGGGTGTGCCCCACATGTCGGTTTCCCTGCTTTCCCGGCAATATTCGAGCGTTAGTGCTCCGCGTTGCGCATTAGGCCTTTCACTATGTAGGCCAAGCGAGACAACTTGTTGTTTATTTGAGTCGTTCAAGTATAATCATGTGGCATTTGCTTATTTCTCATTCCTCTCCAACCCTCTTTTCCATCGATCATGTCGCCCTCCAGTCGAGTCCATCCTCCAGCATGCCTCATTTGAACATTCCGCCGAGTATCATTCGCATGTACCCACCCTAATCCTCTTTCAATAGATCTCCGGACCCCGAGATGAAATCGAGAGGGAACGAGTGGGGGCACGTGATACCTAAGGCGGATTCAAAATTTTGAACCGGTGATCATAGCATCCGCAAATCATATATAAAGGGTATTTGTCAGGACCCCGATGCTAAGTCACACCGATCTAGCATGTAACACATCATATCACTTTGCGGCCTCACGCACGGTATTCCACGGGTGCCACCTTACCTGGCCCGGGACCGTTTGCGCCTTTTGACTCACGTATATGATAGTGCCACTAGCATCCATATGACAAAGAACCCGGGCTGACATGGCTAGTCGTGAACCCAAAGTGGCACTAACTTACAGGGACAGGCATACATGACCCAACAACGAACGTGTCGGTCATCAGCGAGTGAATCCGGGCTGTAGCAACTGGGCTAGCAGGACTCTGGTAAACCGGGCTGTAGCGGGCTAACAGGACTCCGGTATTCATCGTGTGACATTTCCCCGAAGGGACAGACACAGGAACGAAGAAGGACACATGCCGGCCAGCCTAAGTGTTCCGGAGCAGTAGCAAGCTACCATGGCTCAGTGGAAACACTAGGATACATTTCCCGGTAAGAGAGGCTACTAAGGATAAACAACTAGATAGTCAGATCCCACACATACCAAGCATTTCAATAACATACACACAATATGCTCGATATGTGCAAATACAACATGGCATCACAACATGACTCTACAACTCAAGTATTTATTCAATAGGCTCCGAGGAGAGAGATATTACAAACATGGGTCTCATGACCCAACATTCAGAGCATACAAGTCAAAGCACAAGCGGAAGCTTAACATGTCTGAGTACAGACATCTATAAATGAAAAAGGCTGAGAAGCCTGACTATCTACAAGATCCTGCCGAGGGTACAAGATCGTAGCTGAGGTAACAAGCTAAACGTCGAAGTCCAAGCGGAACTACTAGTGAGACTGAAGTCTCTCTGCAAAAAAAATAAAATAGGCAAACGTGAGTACAAATGTACCCAGCAAGACTTACATCAGAACTAACTACATATGCATCATTATCAACAAAGGGGATGGTGGAGTTTAACTGCAGCAAGCCAGCTTTGACACGGTGGCTATCCTGAACTACGACTGCAAGCGACTCTTGAGGTGGCGCACACGAGTCCACATATTCACCATATCAATACACCACTATGGATCCGCTCCCGTCTCCCTACGAGAACGCCATCCATAGCACTCACGCTTATCTTGCGCATTTTAAAGTATCCACTTTCACTTGTCTATGAACTGTTATAGGCAACTCAGAAGTCCTTTACCGTGGACACGGCTATTTGAATAGATCATTTATAACCCTGCAGGGGTGTACTTCTTCATGCATGTTTCCACCACTTAGCGTCTGCACACGACATGTGCTCGGCAGACATCAAGCGAAAGCCGACGTGGGTGTAGACCACGACCTACCTAAACACTCAAGTCTCTAGTCCAGGTTTATCGCCTATTCGGGTTCTATCCGCGAGGAGATCCGGACGGAGTTTCGCTCACAGCCCCAAACGATGTGTACAGGGTTCCGTGACACCAAACGGGCGCCCGGTTTACCCGGCCACATCCCTACCGCATCACAGCCCACCCCTCCGGTCAGCGCTGCGCACGGCCTCCAGCATACTACAAACACCAGAAACTACTTGCAACTCCTGGACAGACGACAAGGGTGAATAAGAAGTCGAGCGGGGTCATATTTCAGGGCCCAATGCATGGTAGTAGCTGAATCATGGATCACAAACACAGAACTCAGTTCCTGAGGACGGCTTCAATGAGACAACCCACGATGTACTCCTACATGGCCTCTCACTGATACCTTTACCAAATCGTGTTCACCACTTAGCTCACACACAGTAGGACATGTTCACACACCTCTGATTCATCCCCGATGAATCAGACCTGACTCAACTCTAAACAATAGCAGGCATGACAAACAAACATGAATGAGTAGGCACAACAGGGCTCAAACAACTCCTACTCATGCTAGTGGGTTTCATCTATTTACTATGGCAATGACAGGTCATGCAGAGGATAAAGGGGTTCAACTACCGCAGCAAGTAACAAATGAATCGTTGTTGTCCTAATGCAGTAAAAGAGAGCAGGGCGAGAGAGTAGGATTGTATCGGAATGAACAAGGGGGTTTTGCTTGCCTGGCACTTCTAAAGATAATATAGTTCTTCATCAGTGTCATCGAACTCATCGTCGGAACCACGTCTATCGAGAGGGGGAAAACACCGGCAACTGAGAAAGAGCACAATCAATGCAATGCCACAATATGATGCATGATCATGACATGGCAATATGCTGTGATTTGAGCTAATGCAACTAGCAGCAGATTAAATGGAGTTGGTTTGAATCCAAGATTCAAATTCAAACTCCATATGTGTGAGTTTAAATGCCATTTAATTGATTTGACCTGATCAGCAGGTATAAGTTGTTCTAACATGCATGAAACCAGTGCAGATGGATAGATTGGATTTTTCTGATCATTTTCATATATAATTTATTTGATTTGGAGCTACGGTTGATTTTATATGAATTTTAGAAGTTTGCAACAATTTCTGGAATTTCCTGGATAAAAATAAATCCAGAAATTAGTTATTGCGTCAGCAGTGCGTCAGGGTGACGTCAGCAAGTCAAAGGCGCCAGCCCAGGTCAAACCTGACGGCTAGGACCGACGGGTCAGTGTAACATGGCTGGTTTGGGTGAATGACATGTGGGACCAGTCAACGGCCGCGTCAGCAAAGTCAATGCTGACGTGTGGGTACCAGTGGGTTATGAACTAATCTAAACAGAAAATTAAATTAAACTAATCAGGCACAGGGCCCACATGGCAGTTGCACTAGGATTGGTTTAGCTGGGTCATTAGTGGCTAACTAAACCGGGATTAGGACGACGGCTCGTCGCCGGCGAGGACAGTGGCGGCGGAGCGCGTCGGGTTTCACCCACAGGCGATCATTTGGACGGCGGATTGGTGCTACGCATAGCTGGGGTTCGCGCGCATCTAGTGGTGGTGGCGGCAGCAGCTGGGATGGCCGGAGATGACGGCGGCGAGCATTTCCGCGGCGGCCGGAGTTCGGGCACCTGCAGGTTTGGCGTTGTAGTGCACGGGAGGGGGAGCTGGTGTGTGTGTTAGGCTCCTGGCGAGGTGTGGAGCACGTTGTCGTGCTCAGGAGTGAGCTATGGTGGCTCTGGCCTCATCTGCGTCATCACCGGCGGCGAGGAGCTCACGGCCCCGGTGAAAAGGGCGGCTAGAGGGCGCGGACGAGCATGGGGAGAGAGGGGAAAGAGGCAGAGGCTCACGGCGAATCCGGTAGAGGCAACGGCGAGGCCGGGGAGGGACTGGAGCTCGCGAATCCCCGAAGAGTTCGCCGGCGGCCAGAGGTTGAAGACGATGCCGTGGACGGTGCTGCAGGGCTTCCGACGGGGCGCGGCTCGGTGGAGAGGAAGGGGGCGTCACGGCGGAGCTCGGGGGCGCGTCGGAGGGGCTCAGAGATGGCTGTGGCCGTGGGGGAGCTCGTCGGCCGCGACGGCTGCGTTCGGGTGAGATGGGGAACGACGAGGGAGAGAGCAGGGGGGAGAATGAGGTGTCCACGGGGTCGGAGCGGCGACGTGGAGATCACCCAGGTGTCCAGGGGCACGGGCGGCAAGCATGTGGCGCCGTGGCGAGCTCGCGCTCGTCGGCGTAACCTCTGTGCCTGCCTGGCGAGGACGAAGCAGCTGGCTGGCATGGGCCAGCACAGTGTTGGGCCTGCCAGGTGGGCTGCGGCCAGGTACGTGGCCCAGGTAAAATCCCTCTCTCTCTTTTATTTATTGTTTCTGTTTTCTATTATTTCTGTATCTGTTGGGCTTTATTAAAAATATCGAGGCACTTCCAAAAATCATGAAACTAAGCATGGCTACTGTTTAGAATATATCCAACAGTAAACATTTTAGTTTATGATTATTTGAGCATTTAAAATATTTTATAGTATTTAAATGCCCAAATCAAATACAATATGATTTAATTCAAAAATCCAGAAATGACCTAGAAATATGTTCGTCATTTTTGGCAGAGGTTTTTACCTTTATCAGAAATGATGAACATTTCCAAAGGGCATTTTGGGTTCATTGAAAACATTTCATTTTGATCCTAGTTGGATTCTTTCTGATGCTAGGGTTTGATCAATCCCCATTTCAACTTTAATTGAAACTTAAACATGATGCACACATGAAGGGCTAGCCTACTGCATACCAGAACTAGGGATGTGACAGTATTCAATGTTCGTTTCGTTTTTTAACGTAAAATATACTCCCTCGTATCCTTTCTAGTTTACATATAAGTTTTATGTGTAGTCAAAGTATCTACACTTTGATCAAAAAGGTATCAACATTTAACAACGCCCAATCAATATTGTCAGATTCATACGTACTCCTAGATTTGTACTCGAGATGGTTTCCAATTTGACTATTCACAAGATTAATAGTACATGAGATGTATAATATGAAAATTATATCATCGGAAACTTCTTCCACATACGAATTTGACCATATGCTTTGTGTAAGTTGCATGTCATATATTATTACTCTAACATTTGGTCAAAGTTAGCCTCAAAAAATGCATTAGACCATGTATGCTTTGTGTAAGTTGCATGACATATATTATTACTCTAACATTTGTGTAAATTGCATGTCCTATATTATTACTCTAACATTTGGTCAAAGTAGTATAGTGGAAGTGGATCCTCTGACGTAGGTATCCCTGCGTCACCATCCCTTTCAGTCACTTACTGGCGGACCCCATGCTTGCTAGGCCCCGCATGTCAGTTACTCAATGGGTTCGGCCACGTCAGGGGATCCTCATCCGTAGTATACTCCCTCTGTTTTTATTTACTCCGCATAAAACAGAGGGAGTGGTGGTATAATAAATGATGCGGGCGGGGGAGGGGGAGGGACGTTGGTTTGCTCTCAACTGTGGTCCCACAAGACGAAGCACGTTCCATTCGGTGAGCGACGTGGAGGGTCCAGCGTGCCGGGCTGCAACGCGAACACGACAAGAGCGATGTACAGTCAAAACCGATTGACCGGTCATCACCGAACCACTATTCACACCAGAACCTTCGCTGCTCGGCCTACGCCAGCCACTTCCCTAGAACCACACCAAATCTCCAGCCCATTCCCCCACCTTTCGATCCCCTAGCCCGCATCAAGCGTCCCCTAGTTCGCCGGAAAGCCATGGTGCGCCGCAAGATCACTTACTACAAGATGCTGACGCCGAAGCACCACGCAGAAATTGCGGCGGCGGTCGGCCCACAGACTTCTGTTCCCAAGCTCGCTTTGCGGCGGGCCAATCCCCGAGTTCTCTGGAGCCAACTACAAGGAGGAGGAGGTCGATCCAATGTTCATGGCGGTGGTCGCGGTGCAGAAGGCCCCCGATGGGTATGAGACGACAGACGTCGACTTCGTGCCGGCGTCCGAGTCCCCCATGGTGCAGGCAGACCAGCGGTTCAACATGGCGATACTAAAGAAGGACCGGGAGGCAGAGGCTCAACTCGACGCGGAGCGCGCGCATGCCGCTGCCATCGAGGCTCTCCTGCAGGTGGAACCGGATGTCGTGGATGTGAACCGGGCGGCGGAGGCTCAACTTGAGGCAGAGCGCGTGGATGCCGCAGCCATCGAGGCCCTCCTGCAGGCGGAACCAGACATCCTGGACTTGAACCGGGCGGCAGAGGCTCGACTTGACGCAGAGCGCGCGGATGCCGCTCTCATCGACGCCCTCGTGCAGGCAGAACCGGACGTCCTAGACTTGAACCGGGCGGTGGAGGCTCGACTTGACGCGGAGCGCGTGGATGCCGCTCTCATCGTCGCCCTCCTGCAGGCGGAACCGGACGTCCTGGACTTGAACCGGGCGGCAGAGGCTCGACTTGACGCGGAGCACACGGATGCCGTTGCCATCAAGGCCCTCTTGCAGGCGGAACTGGACATCCTTGACTTGAACCGGGCTATGCTCTCGTCCATGCAAAGCGCCCGCACGCTCCGCTTGAACGAGTAGCTGGAGGCCGAGGACAACCACAGTGTGGAGACACACGTCAGCAGCGATGGCTGGTTCGCGCCGGCATCCAAAGATGATGAGGCCCTCTCTTTCCACGAGCAGTGATAGTTTTTCTTTATGTTGTTGTTTTTATGGATCTTTTGCTATGTAAAAACATATATTTTTTATGCAAGTTGCCTGACTTGGGTCAGTCTACCATTTCAGGCGGTTGGATGAATATCCTACGTCTCCTAACCCTTTTTTCCTTCTTCCTCACCTCTTCTTCTTCCCCAACAGACCACCGCACGGGCCGTACGGATACTCCCCAACATGCGATTGGATAAACATACTCTATGAACAAAAATTATGTGTCAGCGATAGGATGGCTGAGTTTGGTTTGTTCACATGTGACAGCACGTGTCAGTGAGGGTGCGTTCCCTTGGTTGGGTTTGCGGCGTGCATGAGCGACTGTGTGAGGGTGCGGTGCGACCGCGGCGTGCAGGAGCGACCGTGTGAGGGTGCGGTGCGACCGCGACAGCCGTGCGCAAGTGTACCTCCTTCTCATTTTGAAAACTTTAGGCAAGCTTGGCAAAAATGTGTGGCGAAGTTTGGCAATGCAAGGCCTAGACCCAAACAGGATAAGTACGTACGTACTAGGAGTACTAGTGTTAAAAAAGAAAGGCGGGGTTTTCCTTTGTGGGATTTAATCGATACAAATCCTCATTTCACGTGTCAATTAATGCGTATTTTTTTCTCCAAAGACCAAAGAGCTAACCATCTCACTCCTCATCGCTTGATTAATGCAGCGCCATGCAAACCAACCTTCTCACTTCCGCATGCATGCAGGGGATATTAATGTCCTTGGTTGCTAACCCCATCAATTATGCCTCGATTAGTGTTAGTGGCCCTTTGCAAATTGTATTTTTGATATACTGGACTTGTGTACAAAAAAATGGAGGTAGTAACTATATTTGACTTCCTTCCCCATTGCGGTGACGTCGACGATATCTTTTTTTTTTGGTTTGGCGAAGTGCGTTCGACGGAGAACACCATTGAGGGAGACCACGGTAAGTCGTTCGCAAGTGCCACCTGCAAGCCGAGACAACCGCCTTATTTGCATCCAGGAAGTCCTTTACTAGTACTACTAGGAGTACTAGTGCGGTGAGATGGTTTCTCGAAGAAGACGATGGAGAAGTGGAGTCAGCGAAGAGTGAAATGATGGTTGCTTCGTCCTTGCTTTTGTGATTTGACACCTCACTGCTTTGTGATTGTGATAAAAGGGACAAGGGAGTAGACTTTGTGCTCTATACTATACTACATGCGTCGAAGCATGGGAGAAAGAGGAGATACGTTGCATTTGTCTATTCCTTCAATCAATCAATCAAGGAGCTTCGGTTCCATCTTTTTGGCTTTGGCAACACCGTCCACAATGGTTCCCATGATGCCAAAAGCTATTTTCACATTTGGCTACACATTGTGGATGCCCTTAACCGTACCACTTGGTTTTGCTCCTGTGTGCTATCTATACAAATCTCAATTATATTGATCTAAAAAATTATAGAATCAAGATTAGTAAAAAGGAGGTGATTTTGCCGCGCGGATGGCGGGGGAGGTTTCTTATTTGAGCAATGCTACATCCACGTAATGGTTTATGTAAAGTTACAAAGTGATGTGATGTGGGACTATTTGATTGGATTAAAGGAGAGGATTAGGCCCACCCCACTTGAAAATCAGTGGGGGGAATATATAGATTAGATGGAAAGTATACGTAGCAGCTATGTAGCCCTTTGTAAGTCTAGGATTAGGCTTCTTATTTTTGGAGGACGTTGTCCTGGCGATTTGCTAACATGCGGTCCCACGTGTTAGTGCTTTACCAAGCCGATTCGCGTCCCACATGAGGCAGAACAACGGCAGAAGCAACACGTGGTTAAGTTGAAGAAGATGAGGGAGAAGCAGATTCAGCAACGGGTGAAATGATGGTTGCTTCGTCCCTCCAACTTCTTTTTTTAGCATTATTACTTCGTCCCTCCAACTTAACTGCGGGAAAGGTGCAGCTTTGTGATTCGATGCCTCATTGCTCATTACTACGCCGGCGCCATGACTGGGGTGCTTCACCCCGGCTGCTCTGCACTGTATTCCGGTATGGCACGTGGACCCGGTAGCTTGATGTCCCACATGTCGGCGAAAGGGACTAGAAGATTTATGAAAGCGAGCACTCCACTCTTATGATGGAGGAGTAGACGACACGACGGCCCAGTGAACTGTCACTTGTACTGTATAGTACTATAGTTTTGCTGTTTCGCACGATCTTGATACAAACCCAATTAAACAGGAAAGGGCGGATTTTTGCCGCGCGGTAGATGATATTGGCCATACATTTCAAAGGCAATTTTAATGTATGCAAACTGAATAATTATAAGTAACAATATGATATCTAGTAAAACTAAAAACACATATGATTTATTGTGTTAGAGTGTAGTAGTAGTGCTGTATTGCATAGTTGTTAGATGTAACATGCGAGAACATGTAGAGATGTAGTTTTGGAGGGCCTACAGAGAGAAAAGCGTAATACGGTCATCGAACTTCAGAATAAGCTGATTACGGTCACTATATACATTTTGTGGTGATTATACGGTCACTTGCTCACAGTTCAGCATCGGATTGCACTCTGTTGACCGGCCAAATAGTCTGCGTGGCGCCATGTTGACTAGTTAAATTGACCACGTTCCTTGTGGGTCCCACTTATTAGTTCGCATAGGAAAAGGTCAGATAAACACAAATTTACGCAGGCGCAACAAGGCTCCAACCCGTGCGCGGGAATCACCTGGTTGTGTATGTGTCTGTAAGGGCCTGATGTGTGCGCATGCACGTGTAGGTTGAGCACTTGAGCGTGAGAGTATGTGTTGGTCGTGTGGTGTACTAGTGTGTGCATGCATGCATGCGTGTGTGCGTGTGAGTGTTGCGTGTGTGCGTGGCTGCGTGTGTACGTGTGAGTGTTGCGTGCGTGCGTGGGTGCATGTGTTTATGTGAGTGTTGCGTGGATGCAGTTCGTGTCCATGCGTGCGTGTGTGTATAATCACCACACCAGCTCCTGTGTGTTAAAACAGACGGCTCAGCATACCAATACAAGGCCACCTTGTCCGCAGTGCCCGCGGTCATGACTTCGAACCACTGTCCAAATATTTTTTTGTCGTTTGTTTTCATTCTTACTAGCAAGATGCTCGTGCGTTGCACGTAACATCAAGATGCATTTGTATGACTTGTTTATCTTGTGAGAGAAAATGATGAACGAGGGAAGGCCTTATTTGAAAATGTGGAGAGGTGTGTGGGTACCTTTTTGCAAAATTGCCATAGTTTCTTTCCTATCCGTCAGATATAAATCGGATGATCTATATTGCAGGATGGCAGGCACACCATCATCACCAACTCTGTTTTTTATAAGAGTGTGTTTTATGTATTTTATAAGAGTGTAGATGTAGAGTAGATACAAGTTGACAGGTGGGCACGATGGTAGTGAGATAATGTGATGCAACACTAGAGGTGCCACGTGGAGCGTTTAACTGGTCAACTAGTCATGTCATGAGCAAATACAGAGTTGTACGGTGAGCCCGTGACTGTATAATAACCACCAAACATAAATGATGACCATAATGAGTGGATTTTGAAGTCCAATGTACGTATCATTCTTTCGCTTCAAATCTAATGATCGTCATTGCATATATCGCGAGAGAAAGATGAAACATGCGTGAATTTTCTGGGGGCTTACTTTTAGAGGACCTGGAGATAGTTTTGTGTGCATACGTGAAAGGGGCGTACAGGGGGGGTATGCAATGGAGAGAGAGATGCTCTTCGTTTCTCTTTATTATGACTAACTTTGTATATACTATAAAAATATACAAATTCATAGTGCGGAATAAATATCATTGTGGGCACCATGCAATGCAAATTAGCGTTCGTACTCCTCCATATAACTTTGTAATGTTGTATATATGTAGAAACTCTAAAATAATTTTTTGGCCACACTTTATTCAAAAGGAATGTTGTATGCGAAATAAACATGAAGAGAGGGCTTTTTAGATCAATGGGGTACGTGATGTAACATGTGTGAATGTGTAGTTGATGCATTTGGCGGGGCCTAGAGAGGTATGTGTGTGTATTACGTATTCAAGAGAGGCATGGATAGAGGGGCCGACCGGGGGGGCGTGGGAGAGATAGCATGAGAAATGAGAGTGGTCTAGAGAGAGAGAGAGACGAATATGACGTCATGACAAGAGGTTCCATTCCCTTGAGTGTGTATACGCAAGGGGGGAGGGAATAGAGGCACCAGGAGAAATTTTCTGTGTGTGTGGTGTTTGTGTTGGTATGTGTGGGTGTGAGAAGATAATGAGACGTGGGGGCAGAGGGTGTGTCACCGCGTGAGGTCCGGTGGGTCAAGGTGAGGCCCTTCGTTCGGTTCCGTCCTGCACCACATTGGTCGGCCCGTGACGCATTTAGGAAGACCCAAGGATGACTAGTCGTACAAGACAAAGATAGCAGAATTGTGAAGGACTCTGTGTCCACTGAGAAAGCTGGCTAGGATTTGTAACCCTAGGTTCTCGAACTAAGTTAACCTCTTTATCTCTGATATTACTATTCATCCAACCTAACTTTAAGGGGCATCCTACAGAATGCTCTGCTAGAATCATACTCGTCGATTAGGAAGAGAGGTGTGAGACAATGCGTGAGAGATAGGCGTAAAGATAATGTGCGTACATGAGATGCGTAGGCAGGTCCATGTATATAGAAAGGGTCGACGAGGATTGTGCGTGTGCATGTTTGCGAGAGGAAAAGTGCTTGTGATAAAGGTTAGTGAAAACAGTTGTAAATGGTTACGAGAGGGAGGGAGGGTTATATCTAGAGCATGTGTGTGAGAAAGACACCTCGGGAGAGAGTGTGTGAGCATGTGTGAGAGACCACCGATGGAGAGTGAAACTAAACGTAAAAGACTGCTCTACACATTGATTAAAGATATAAATTGTATCCAAATATTAGGATGGGATCATGATATTTGCAATTCATGTAAGGAGCGCTCATTGATCCATCAGACATCTAGATTCTATCGAATTTGAGCATGTCTATGTTATTATTCGACACAATTGATCCACATAGTTAGTATTTTGAACTCCAAACAATGCATCACTTTAGCAATCGAATATAAACGTGAGTATAGTTCATGTTGTGTGTGTAAAGCACATTATACATACGAAAGTTACACAATGGACATTATAAATAGCTACCTATGAACTAGCATACATTTGAATTCAACTTAAGGTGGTTTTAAAAAATCGAATTCAACATGAAGTCCATTCAATTATTTGAATTTGATATCATGGCATTTGTAAACCATACCTAAATTATGGGGCCACCAATCTTTGCTCTGATTTTGTACATAATAGCATATGTAGTCGTGTACAAAATAGATTCAAATTTAGCTCCTCCATTCCTAAATAATCATAGTTATAGGATTTTCAAGTGTAAAAATTTCAAAAAGAAGCGGATAATTTAATGACGTTTTCAAACATACAAGGTCAAATATAACGTTGTCTATTTAGGTCAATCCTCATAGTTCAAGAGTACTCTAAACGTGAATGCTTGTGTTTCACAATTTCGAACGAAGCGCCAAAAGAGCCTCTACTCGCCTGAAACCGCGTGAGACCAATGTTTGGTAGTACAAGTAAATTACTTTTCTAATAACTCCGACCCGTGAAACCTACCAGCCCGACGTCCAAAGGTCTAAACCGGGGTAGGTTTGTAGCTTCATCTAGACGCCACGCAACCGCCTCCGAAAAACATTCATACACAATGGCCGCCTAAGCACACATGCGCGCGGCCGAAATCGCTCCCGCCCACTTTTTGGGACACCCGGGATTACCATCCTACCCCCGACCCACAGTAGGTCCGAAATTTAAGAGGGGGGCAAAGTTTGTACTTTCCCCAAATTTCAAACAAGCGTGTCCCATCTTCTGTTCAAAAAAGCCAAAAACAAGCGCGTCCCAGACCGAAAGATGGTTCCCCCCACCCGTCCGATTCCCCATTCGTACTCCGCGGGCGCCAAAACTACCTCTCCACCAGCCGCAAAACCCCGGCGTCCTCCGTCCGCCACCCCATCCCACCCATCAACCTCCGCCCTCCTCCATCATGCCGGAGTTGATACCCCGACGTCGGCGTCCACCGCAACCTCAACCGCAACGCCCTCCACGGCTAGTAGTTGAAGCCGAGGCCAAGCAGTCCGTACCCGAGCCAGTTTAACCACGCCGTCCTGCGCCTCACCGCTGCCGCTCCAACTTCGCCACCGTCCACCGCACCGGAGCTGTTCCTCCTACGCCGTCCTTCGCCGCCTCGGATCTGCTTCCCCTTCGCCGATATACGGCCACGGCAACACAGTCAACAATTTTGCCATGGGTTTGTCCAAGGAACAACGGCTCTCCAAAACATCGGTTCCCCCAGGAAAAACAAGAAGATCGTTGCGACATATCGACACCACACTGGCAACCGATACGGGTACTCCTCTTCCCTTATTTGTGCAAATCTTACATGTCTGCTTGCACGGTATTCATCCCACAGAAGACACTAGTTGACCACTTCTTCTTCATACTAGATGTTCCTAGTAACTCGCGATGCACAAGGTTTCTCCTCATATACTATGTCACCTTAGCTAGAGGTCCGTCGCCCCCCTGAATTTCAATTTCTGGCCAGTTGATTCCCAATTAACGGAAGCACTCCCCAGCGTAACAGGCGCTAGTACGCCTATTACACCGGGGAAGCAGCGCCTTGGTGTTTATCTTAGGGGCGTGTGCGGCCTAGATCTACTGGCGCCCGATCTGGAGACTGGAGGTCGGCCGGGATTAAAGGGATGGCCTGGGGGCGCTGCCAAGCACGGCGGTGGTGTGAGGTTGAGGGGAGGGTGGGGCAGCGGAGGCAGGGGTCTGGGCCAGTGGTCGCTGGAGGTTCGAGAAAGATCGTCAACAGTGACTGGCGGGAGGTAGACAAAGGCCATCTGCCTGTTCCTTATAGATTGGATGGTTCATTAAAAAATCGACTGACCTATTTATTTTCAGTCGACTATTATCTTAGATATGACCACATGTGGTGGTGTGCTGGAGGAGTACCTGCATTTCCTGTGCTCATATATTACAAAATCATACGGAGTAGAATCGAATATTGTTTTCCATGCAATGTTGTAGAGCTATCATATGTCTCCTGTCATTTATTTTTCAGCCACCTGCTATCTGCTACTTTTACAGTGCACTAGTTCTGCACACACTTCACCCATACTCTCACTATTGTGTTTTTATGCAAGGGTATTTCAGAGTCTGCCGAAAGAGAAGCAACAAAGAAAAGAGAGAAGTCACGCCAGCTTTCTTTGCGGGTATGCACGACACGTTACAGCGCTATAAAGGGTGCAGTGTTAGCAGATGGAGACGGTAAACGTAGCTCTGGAGTTGATGACCTCGCTCGCAATGAACCACCATCCCAGGTGCTTGCTTTAACTTCGCGGTGTCATATGTGGTTGTATGTTCCATATGGTGTCTAGCTTGTATTCGAAAGGCCGAAGTCGGTCTGATAAGGAAAGATATTTTTTACATGAACCACCATCCCGTGAGACAAATAGCTAGTCAGGGCACTGGCCGAGCCAGTGACAAGCCCAGCAAAGATAGGCACCACCTGGAAGCCAACTAAAAAGTTGTGATGGTGGCGAAGTAGCCCGCTTCCCACCAGGCTCTTAGGTCCTAGATGATCATGCTCACCACTCCAGCCGGATGTCTAGCTTGTATTGCTTCCAATTTGGTTAAATTGCATCTGCTTAGCTTACACATTATACCTTTGAATATGACATGCCTTTCTGTTTTTGGTACATACTAGTACATCTGTGTATTAACCATGTTCTTGCATCAAACTAATGTTCTTGTGTATCCCTCTCAATTACTTATGACGAGGCAGGCAGGCAAGGGGACTACTCCTCATTTAAAGAATGCAGCGTCAGCCTCCCGACATGATTCTCAAGAAACAGAAATGCTAGATGAAGATAGTGAATGTAGCTTTGTAGTTGATTACAGCATTTCCCCTACACTAGCATCGCAGGTGCTTGCTCTAACTTAGCAGCGTGATATGTGGTTGCACGTTGCATATGGTGTCTAGATTGTAATTCTTCCAATCTGGTTAAACTGCATGTGCTAGTCTGCTTAGCTTATACATTATACCTGTTAATGTGACATGCCTTCCTGTATTTAGTACATAGTACATCTGTCTATTAAGCATGTCCTTACATAAAACTATTGTTTTTTTGTATCCCGCATCAATCAATATGACGAGACACCTTTACTATATGCAGTGCGATATTAGTTGCATCTTTCATATGATTTATAGCATGCACTGCTTCTAATTTGTTGAAATTACATTTATGATGGGACGCTTTTAACTTGGCAGAGTCGTATTGGTTGCATCTTTCATGTGGTGTCTAGCTTGCATTGCTTCTTATTTGCTGGAATGGTTTCTGCTTAGTTTACACAAACAGTTGTGAACATGCCATGCCGTCCTGTTTTTCGTACATATTCCATCCTGGTATCATGTGTTTGCCTTACATCAAAGTAGTGATTGTCAGTATCATGCATGAATGAATTCTGAAGAGAGAATTTTATTGCTTTTTCTTGTCAGTTTTACTTGACAATTCTAAATCAATAAAGCGGAAGGAAGTTAGCAAGGCAGCGGAGAAAGGTGCTCCTTCCGAACGGAGGGCCTCTATAGTTTCTACTCCTCCACACCCCCAAGATGATTTCCAAGACAACACATGCATAGACACTCAACAAAGCTATGTTTATGATGAGGACGTCTCCCCTAGTGCAGCATCACCGGTGCTCCCTCTAACTTGGCACTTTTATATGTGGTTGCATGTTATGTGTGATGTCTAGCTTGTATTGCTTCTAATTTTGTTGAATTTCATCTGCTTACTTTACACATTATACTTGAATACGACACGTGTTCCTGTTTCTAGAACATACAATATCTGTCTATCACATCATGTTCGTACATCAAATTACTACTGTTGTGTAACCTGCAACAATCACTTATCATAAGACACGTTTGACTTCGGAGTGTGATATAGGTTACATCTCACATTCTTTTCTATCTTGTACTACTAATTTGTTGAAATGGCACTTATGACGAGACAGGTTTAACTTGGTAGAGTGATATTCGTTGCATCTTTCATATGGTGTCTAGCTTTCATTGCTTCTAACTTGTTGAAATGCCTTCTCCTTAGTTTACACATCATAAGCTGTGAATATGCAATGGCACTAATGACGAGAGACCTCTAACATGGTAGTGTGATATTGTTTGCATCTTGCATATGATTTATTTCTTGTATGCTTCACATTTGTTTAAATGCCATTTATGATGAGACACTGTTAACTTGGCAGAGCGATATTTGTAGCATCTTTCATATGGTGTCTACCTTCCATTCCATTGCTTCTAATTTGGTGAAATGTCTTCTTCTTAGTTTACACATCATAGTTCTGGTTATCTCTTCCGTCCTGTTTTTCATACATATTACATCCTCCTATCATGTGGTTGTCTAACATCAAAGTTCAGTTCGTCTGCATCATGCATCAATTTGTTCTGAAGAACTAAATTGTTATTCGCTTTTCTTGTCGGCTTGACTTAACATGGCACAGAGAAAGAGGAAGAAACACAGAATGGCAGGGAATGAGAAGTGGATGAATCCTGCAGATTCTGCTGGTACTGATGGTGCAATAGAAGGTCAAAGTCCAGCGGAAAATTCTACAAACACGCCATCCCATGCTACACGAGCTGCAAAAAAAGCCAAACAGAAACAAATAGCTGCCACCAAACAAGCAGAGACAGCCCTAGTTCTTGCAACACCTACCACAGTACTACCAGCTGCATGACTTACTCGTGCGTCAACTAAGCTAGCAGCACGTTCCCAAGCTCCCTTGCCACCTGACACTACTTCCCAAGCACTCTTGACACAAGACGTGTTAGCAATATCAGATGAACCTTGCGAGCTTCAACAGCAAGAAGGTAGTTGTTGGAGTCAAGTTACAGTTGCATGCTTCTTTATATGTAGGCTCATAGTTTGATGTACACTAACACTTCCTATGTTTGTTGTTGGACTAGCACCTAGGCGCAAGAGGAAACAAACATCAGGGATAATGCTCGATAGGTTAACTAAATCTAGAGGAGGAAGAATGGAGATCCGTTTTGAGGCAGGTTTAAAAAGGCCACGTGATGCTACAGAGTCAGCCAAGTTAGTATCAGAGCCAGTGGTTGCCGTTAGGTGTCATGTACGTATCCTCCCAACATGGATTCAGTACAGGAATGACAAAGACGAAACCCAGTTCAACACCTTCCTCGACCATTTATCTGTAAGTATGGTTATGTATGGAAACTAGTAATATTGTCTTGCTCTGTCCCATACTTTCTAGGTTGCTGATAATGAGACTCCCATAATTTTCAACAGATGAGGTTCAAGTTGGATAGCCAAGATGATGCAACCAGACAAGCTTGCACCCATGTTTTCAAGTCTGCTCTGTGACAGTATCGGTATAACTTGAGGAAAACTCACTTTGAAGGCAAGGCTAACAGTGAACTTTCCCAAACATCTCCAGTGGAAAATATATCAGATGAAGACTGGAGGGGCCTTGTTAAACACTAGTCTGATCCGAAGTATCAGGTACATTATATATATGTGATCAGATCACATGTTGAAGTCCTATTACGCATGTGCCACACAAATCTATCTTCTTGTAGGTGAACTGTTCAAAGAACAAGGCCAACCGTATGAATGTGAAATTCCAACAAACGACAGGATCTCATAGCTATATTGCACACTGCGAGGTTCTTGTAATTAGCTACTGTTTCACTCTTTTCGATGTACCATATTCTCAGATCTATATTGACTTGTTCAAAATGCAGAGGAAAGCCCGCAAGGACCAAAAAGTACCTGAACCAAATGTTGTGGAAATCTTCAAGGACTGTCACACCAGCAAGAAGAAGGGCATGACTACACCAGTTAAAGCCGCTGTTGTAAGTCCTTAATCCTCATGCCTTTTAACTACTACTTACTCTGACTTGTGCCTTGAACTTCATGGTTTGTAGCCAATGTCTATTACTCTTTTCAATTTTATACACAATTGTCTTAGCATATCATTGCACCTTACAAGATTTAAAAGAGAGGAGTGATGCTCCTTTGATCTTGACCCGTAATCTAGTTCCGTGCTGGACTTGCCCACACAACGTTACAATTGCATGTTTGTGTGTTCTCATTTGTTTTGTTATATGAATGATGTCATACTATGCTTACCGTATTATAAACTTCGTCTCTTTATCCTTAGCCCTCAATACAATGTGAAGAAATAGATAATACATTAGCGATGGTACATGGTCATATGTTTGGAAACTGGTTTTATTATGTACTTTGCAATAAAATACAACTAATATTTTACATGGGTTCACCAGAATAAGTTCTGTATGTAGACCAAAGCTATTTTGTTTGGTTTTGCTGCCTCCTTAATATCTTCTATTCTGGTACTACTAATGTAAAACCTCAACTTTTCAGTGAGCTATGGAAAAAATGGTGGAACCTCCACCTTCTAAAGGTGGCGAGGCAACTATAACCGCAATGTCAGCTCTTGCTGCACTGGGTCACTACCTGTCCACTAATAGTGCCAATAGCATGTTCCTGCATAATACTGGGTTGGTTGTTAAGGCAATATCGTCCAAACTGCCTCATGATCAAGATATGCAAGCTCAAAGCAATGTTGTATCTGCGCTCTAGACACAAGTCCATTCCCTAACAGAGACCCTTTGTGAAACAAGGAGAGACATTGTTCGATGTCGTCAAGATATGCATGGTTTTGAAACCAGACTATCAGACATTTCCTATGTTGTTCAGGAGCCTAGGGGAAATGAAGGCGAGGGTTATGGTGCTCCATCGGACAATACAACATGAAAACGTAATAGTCAGGTCAAATGAACTGAGCTTCTGAACTTCGGGTGGTGCATTTATCTGCTAGACTGTTAAGTTTCATGCCAACCTTCCTTTTGTTATATAGTTGTAATTTTTTTTGGTGTGATACAAAATTTATTCTTAACGTGCAGCCACCGGCTGAAGAAAACAGCAAGCCATTTTTGTATAGTGTAGGGTGTTCCCTATATTTGCACTGGTGGCGACCTTTGATGCCGAGTGGATGTAATCTGTGCAATCGCCTTAATAGCCTAGCGTTAGTTTCGGCCTTATTTATTTCCTAGTCTTCTTTTTCCCTGGTTTGCTAGTGGCCGCAACTACCATGGGCCATATACGGGTCGTAGGATCCATGGGTCTCCTACGGGCCATCGATAAATGGGCCTCCAACGGGGCCATAGAATCGGTCGGCCTCGGGCCGTCGGATAAATGGGTCTACATGGGCCGTAAACGGGCGTAATTAGTATCGACCCAGCATGGTAACGGGCCGTTAATGGGCCACAATATAGGACGGGCTGGAAACGGAGCAACGGGTTAACAGGCCAGAAACGGGCCGACTCTTGCCATGAGCCGAATTTGGCCCATTAGGGTAACAGGCCAGTAATGGGACCGATTCTTGCCATGGGCCAAATTTGGCCCATTAGGGGAACAGGCCAGAAACGGGCCGACTCTTGCCATGGACCGAATTTGGCCCATTAGGTTAACAGGCCAGTAATGGGCCGACTCTTCCCATGGGCCGAATTTGGCCCATTAGGGGAATAGGCCAGTAACGGGCCAGAAGTAATTGAGGGGCGAAATGGAGCCCAAGAATGTATGGGCCGTCAATAGGCCGAAAGCTAACACGGGCTGGAAACGGCCCATGTAAATCACAGGCCGTTAACGGGTACAAAGAAAATTATTGTTCATTATGGGCTAGAGTAATCGTGGGCCTGTAAAGGGCCAAAAGATACGAAGGACTCATATGGGCCGAAAGACGTCGTGGGCCATATATGGGCCGAAAGTGAAATGGCCTGGTGTTATATTCGACGGCCCACATGACGTTGTTGGGCTGACTTCCTTCAGAGCCTAACGGGCGGTGAGTTAACGGGCCATAAAATGGGCTATTTGCGAAGAGACCGTTAACAGGCTTTTCATGGGCCGGCCCGTTAACTTTTGATCAAGTCAAACGGGCCGGCTTTGTAAGCTAAATGGGCCAGTGGTGGGACGTGGCACGTGTCGACATATCATAGGCGCCTATCTGACCCACTGACGAGCTGACACGTGTTTCGTCCGGCCAATAAGAATTTTACACGTGGAAATTTCCCTTTGGTCGGGGCTGTTAACGGGTTATCAGATCCAAAACCCGACCCGATAGCTTAACGGTGTTCCGTTACGGTGGATGCCACGTGTCGGTCACCCTTGACGAAAGCACTTCTGTGACGCGCGATTTATCGTCATGGAAGTGGACACTTCCGTGATGATAATTTTGGTAATGTCATGGAACACTTCTACAACAGCACAGGTATGACTATCTTGATTCTGTCATAAATTTGTCATGGATGTACATGCATGACAAAAAATGCGACTTACTGTGACAAACACGTATCATCACGGAAGTGTATTTTTTTTGTAGTGCCGGGCCAACACCCGGCAGGATTACCATTGTACCCCTGGGGGGTAGGCCTATATAAACCCCCAGGGCACCCATGCAAAGGGTTCAACTTCTTAGAGAACACACACATATAGAGAGAGGAGTAGAGCTAGCCTAGCCCTTCCTCCTCCTCAGGCCAAACAACTCAAGGAGCAAGCTTGTAGCTTCCTGTTGATCTAGTGATCATGCGGAGACCCCGCTGAGTAGGACTAGGGGTGTTATATCCTAGGAGAGCCCTGAACCTGGGTAAGATGCGTCGGCGTATATCTTTACGCCTTATCCCATTTCCAGGCACCGACATGTCTTACTAGCTCCCACCATGATAAGACATCCCTTGGCTTATGTCGCACCAAACCCCCGATATTTGGTGCCCACCGTGGGGCTAGGTGCATCATCGTTCGGAGATCTGTTCTGGACGGGAAACTTGTTCCTCCCTGGCGAGCGCAGCCAGCCCAGCACGCCCGATGGCGTTTGCACTGACGCGCTGCATGGCGCGGAAGTCGCTTGCGCGGCGAGCTGCCTCGCTGATCTCATCGGTGAGATTCGCCTCTCCGACGAGCCTGCGCCAGGCGCAGCCAGCTTCGAGAGTTGCCTCATCGACCTCCTTGGCAAGCTCGACATCGCCAACGAGCCCGCCTCCGACCTGGAGTCCATCGGCTCCACTGACCCGATGCTTGTCGACTCCGACACAGCATCCCTCGACGCCTTCCCCGCCAACATGGTGGCCCTCGATGACCCGCTCCCTCGTGCGGACAGCAGCAACAACACCGTAACCAAGGTGTTCGTCATCAGCCACGATGGAGCCTCTGGTGGGGACGCCCAAGACCCGCTGCAGGCGGTAATGAGGGACCTGTCTATACCCATCACGGTCGACGCCAATGCCGAGAGTGGCAAGAAGTTGGCCGCTATGAAATGCCTCACCGAGGCCTATCAACGTGAGGTCGATCGCGTTGTCTGCAACATGCCGGCTGCTGGCGAGCTTAGCCACGTGGGCACCGTCCGATAGTGTGGCGCAGCCATCGCCAGCATGTTGGGGGCCGATTGCCCGGTCTACGCCACACCTGTCGAGAACATACGTGCTGCCCAGGTGGCAGCTGACGAGCTAGACCACCTGGAGGGTGATGAGCGACGCTGCATGACGAAGCGCGTTCAGTAGCTCATCGATGCGGCTGCCATGCAGCAAGAAGCCGACGCGCACGCCAAGAATCCCTCCCCCCCCCCCGCCGCTGAGAGCAAGGCGCGACCACCTGGATGCCGACAGCCGGCGGCGCCCATGACCTTAGAGACAAAGAGCCGGCTGCTAGCCGCAGTCGGACGTGCCTCACCATTGAGCGCGGCCAAGATGGCTGCCCTCGAGCTGTGGAGCGGCGGGACGACCGTCCTCCTTCTCCTCCTTCTCGCAGGGAGAGGTATGCCTCCCCGCCGCCTGTTGAGCACCCGACGCTCAGCGGCCGGCTGGGCCGCCGCGAAGGAATTGGAGAAAATGATGCCCACCATCGGATCGACCGCCTGGCTTGATCCCAGGCGCTAGAAGAAGAAGATGCAATTGGTTTGCCTTGTTTTGGCCCCCGCATTCGCTATAAGCCATTCCCCAAAGGGTTCTCGCTCCCAAGAAATACACCCAAGTACAACGGCTCCGTGAAGCCGGAAGATTGGCTGGTCGACTACTCCACCGCGGTCAACATAGCAAACGGCAACAAGCGCTTTGCCGTGAAGTACGTCCCCCTCATGCTTCGGGGCACGACACACACTTGGATTAACAGCCTCAAGCCCTACAACATCAACAGTTGGGTAGATTTCATCGAAGTCTTCATCCGCAACTTCACCCGCACTTACAAGCAGCCACCCAAGCCTCGCCAGCTCTCTCTATGCACCAAGGCCCTACTGAATCCCCTCGCGATTACCTGACACGGTGGGCCGAACTGTGCAACTCGTGCGAAGGGGTGCACGAGGTGCAAGCCATAGAGTACTTCACCGCCAGGTGCAGAGAAGGCACCCAGTCAAGCACCGACTCCTGTGCGATGAGCCGGCTACACTTGACGAGCTGCTGATCATAGTAGACAAGTACGCCACTGTTGACTCATCTATGAAGTCGGAGCTTCAGGTGGACGCGTCTGGGAAGGTGCTCCCTCCGGCTCCCAGAGCGCCGGCTTGTGACCCCAGTTGGCGCCAGCAGTAGAATGGCAACAAGCGCAAAGCTCCAATGCAGCTTCCACCAGCCGACAGGTGGCAACTGTCGAAGATCTACAGCCAGAGGGGCAACCCTTACCCAAGCTTTAGAAAGGCAGCAAGTCGGCTTGGCAACCCGCCTTCTCTTATGAGAAAACCCTTGATGCACCATGCAAGTTCCATAGCGGCACGAAGCCATCCAATCACATCATCCAGAAGTGCCACTGGCTCACCCGAATCTCCAAGGGCGAAGGGTTGTTGCCCCCTACGCCTGCTGGCCAGCCGCCTCCGCCTCCTCAGCAACCGGCGGCCCCTCTAGAAGTCGGTGCCAACCAAGATGAATTCCCTGAAGAACACGGAGCCTACGTTGTCTTCACGAGCCAGGCTGATGATAGGCGCAGCTGGCGCCAGCAGCACCAAGAAGTCAACGATGTCGCCTCTGAAGTCCCAGAGTTCATGCACTGGTCCCAGAAGCCTATCAATTGGAGCCGAGCCGACCACCCGGAAGTGATGCCTTCCCCGGGTTCTTATGCCCTGGTGTTGGATGCCACCTTTGCAACAGAGAGGTGGGCTGCTCGTTTCTCCCGAGTCCTGATAGATGGCTGTAGCAGCATCAACATCCTTTACCGCGATACCATGGAGAAGTTGAGCATCAAAGTGAAGCAACTCCAGCCCAGCCGGACTGTTTATCCATGGCATTGTGACCGTCCTTTCCTGCTCACCAATCGGCAAGATAAAGATAGATGTCCTCTTCAGAGACAAAGATCACTTCCGCCGCGAAGCAATTTGGTTTGAAGTGGTGGACCTGGAGAGCCCTTGTCATGCACTGCTTGGCCGACCTGCTCTGGCCAAGTTCATGGCAGTACCTCACTACGCCTACCTCAAGATGAAGATGCTAGGAACCAAGGGCATCATCACCATAGCTGGAGACTACAAGAAGTCGGCCGCCTGTGCCGCAGCCAGTAGTCGGCTGGCCGAGTCCCTCGTGATTGCCGCTGAAAAGAAGTTCCTAGACCGGGTTGTGGCCATGGCCAGCAAGTAGCCAGACCTGTCACCGGACCCCAAAGAGTTAGAGACTCAGGGCTCCTTTCAGCCGGTCAAAGAAACCAAGAAGATACCCTTGGACTCGAACCACCCAGAGAGGTTCGCCCTTGTAGGAACCACCCTTGACAGCAAATAGGAAAGCGAGCTAGTAGATTTCCTACCTGGGAATAGGGATATCTTTGCATGGTCCCCCAAGGACATGCCGGGTGTTCCGACGGATTTCGCTGAGCACAAGCTACATGTCAGAGCAGATGCAAAACCAGTAAAGCAACCCCTCCGCCGACTGTCAGAAGAGAGGAGAAGAATTGTTGGCGAAGAGATAGCCCGGCTCCTAGCAGCCGACTTCATTATGGAAGTGTTCTTTCTAGAGTGGTTAGACAATCCAGTCCTTGTACTAAAGAAGAACAACAAGGGGCGCATGTGCATTGATTATACCAGCCTCAACAAAGCTTGCCCCAAAGATCCATTTGCCTTGCCTCGGATTGATCAAGTATTAGACTCTACAGCCGGATGCGAGCTACTGAGTTACTTGGATGCTTACTCAGGTACCACCATATCAAGCTGAACCTGGCCGACCGCCTTCATCACACCATTCGCAGCCTTCTGCTACCTAACCATGACATTCGGCTTGAGAAATGCCGGTGCCACTTTTCAGCATTGCATGCAGAAGTGCCTCCTCAAATAGCTCGGCGGAAATGCCCACATCTACGTAGACGATATTGTGGTGAAGACGGAGAAGCGCGGTACCCTTTTCGAAGATCTTAAGGAAACAGTTGACAATCTGCGCCATTTTCAAATCAAGCTCAACCCCGATAAATGTTTCTTTGGAGTACCAGTCGGCCAACTCCTTGGCTTCCTGGTCTCAGAACACGCCTGTCGTGTACTAGAATAGGGGTACCCTAGTACCCCGAACTTGTGCACGGGCAGTTGCAGCACCCCGCGACAAGGCTTGCCGGGCGAACGCCAAGATCCTCCGTGGTTCCCTTGGAGCCATTCAAGAACAAAGTATTTAAGCTCAGGAGACAAGGCCCCGGCAAGAGGAGCTTGCCGGGAAGGCCAACCAAGGCACTCCAAGGAACTTGCCGCGACGCGCCACGCGCTCCGGCAAGGCAACAAGGCCCCGGCAAGAAGAGCTTGCCGGGAAGGCCAACCAAGGCACTCCAAGGAACTTGCCGCGACGCGCCACGCGCTCCGGCAAGGCAACAAGGCCCCGGCAAGAGGAGCTTGCCGGGAAGACCAACCAAGGTACCTCGAGGCCCGGTGAGCGACAAGCTTCCGGACCCGACAAGATAACAGCAGCGGCAAGGCGCTTGCCGCGGCAGGCGGCCACTCTGTGCCCATGCTGCAGCGCATCCACCAACGTGTCGCCCTGGGGGCCTCTCCAGGCGCGCGTGGCGGGAGGCTGTGTAGCCAGCGGTGCGCAGTGGCATGCGAAGCTGACAAGATCGCCATCGTGGCGAACGGTGGCGCCCCTAACGGTCCTTTTCTGCACTGTTTGGGCGACTCAGACGGGCATTTAATGCCTTTGTCCCCTGCCGTCAGGGTTAGGTAGGGTGCACTGTACAAGTAACTGTACCAACCACCTCACTTTTTACATTTGTACCCTTCTCTGCGTTGCCACCTGCCGGTGACCCCTTTAGCGTATAAAAGGAGGCCCATGCGCAACGTAGAGGGGGTTCGACTGGTTCGGAACCCAGAAAAACACTACGCTCTCTCTCTGGAGCAAGAACACAAGATAATCAAACAAGCAGCAGTAGGAGTGTTATCTCTCTGGAGAGCTCCGAAGCTGGGTAAACTGCTCGTGTGCTTCGCCTCGATCTGCTCTTCGTGCGACCTCCGCCCCCCGCCGAACCGAAAGGGGCTCGGTCCGCCGGCCCCATAGGTGTTCGTGGATCAGTTTCCCCGACATCTTTGGCGCGCCAGGTAGGGGGCGTCGAGATTGTGTGAACCTGATCCGGCATTCACACGAGCTAGATCTTCATTCCCTTCATCAACATGCCACCGAAGAAGAAGACTTCGGCGGCAGCCGCTCCATCCACGTCACTTCCGCTACCGTTGGAGCAAACGGGTGGTGGAATGGACGCCGGCGGAAGAATGGACGTCGACGAGGAAGCTTATGATGCTGCCAGGTCCAAGGACAAGGCTGCACAAACCTCGGCGACCGTACATGTTCCGCTCCCATCTCAGGAGGCGCAGGACCAACAGCGTCATGGCACTCCCAGTGCCATACGCATGATAGGCCAAGACCAAGCTGGTGGATCTTGGGGCGCTCAAGACCAGCATGCACGCCAGCGTGCTGGCGCAAGCGAGGCACGGTCGCCTGGACGGGATACTGCTCCTTCTAACATAGTTAGAAGTCCGAGCACGTCCCGCTCCTCGCGCCGTCCACCACTACCACCCACCACTCCAGCAGAAGCTTTGGCGCGAGCTCAACTGCCCCTGGATTACCCTCCGACGTCGGACAAGATCGACGAATGGAGGGCCACCATTCAGAGTCTCATCGGCTACGCCAACGGCGACACTCCGCGGCAGCCGAGCGCATCCCCGCCGCGGCAGGGTTGCCGGGCGCGAGCCGATGGCGACGAAACTGGTGGGGGTGCAACCACCATGCAATCACCACCCCGAAGGCCAAGATCGCTGACTCGTCGGATCCACCTCGACAGCGGCTCCACTGCATCGTCGGATCCACGAGCCCGTCGCGGTCAACGCCAAGTTCTTCACGATCGACAGCAAGAAGACGCTCGTACTCGCATCGAGCGCTGAAGAGAAGCGCGACGTCAATCTGACAAGCGCGCTGGGCCCTCTGTCGACATGCATACGCCAGGGGAACCAGGCGACTTGCCGTATGCGGTAGGTTGCCCTGCGTTCACTCGTGAGCTGCGGCAAGTCCAGTGGCCCAGTACGAAGAACTTCAAGCCAGACATACCGGAGAAGTACGACGACAAGATGCATCTGTCGGAGTTCCTCAGCATCTACACCATTGCGGTGCAGGCTACCGGGCGACGGGATGACAAGATCCTTGCCAACTACTTCCCGCTGGTGCTCAGGCCCAACGTCAGATCCTGGCTCATGCACTTGCCGGACAACTCCATATCCTCTTGGGCTGATCTGTGCCATCAGTTTGTCGGCGCCTTCACAGGCGGACACAAGCCTCATGGCCAGGAGAGTGATCTTCATCTGCTCGCCCAGAAGGAAGGAGAGCCCCTGCGCAAGTACATTCAGAGATTCAGCAGTGTGCAGCACAACATCCCAGACGTCCACCCTGCCGCGGTGATCAGCGCGTTCCATTAGAACGTGCGAAACCGCAGGATGCGGGAGGAAATGGCGATGTGCAAGATCAGGTGCGTCAGTGAGTTATATGCACTGGCCGACAAGTGTGCACGTGCTGAGGAAGGGAGGAGACTCCCCGGAGAGAATGTAGGAGCGGGAGGATCTGACAGTGAAGATGCTGCCCCGGCAAGGAAAAACCGGCGGCGGAACAACAGGAAGAGGAAAGGCAAAGAGGTGCTAGTTGTTGAGCAGTCCGGCAACGGTGGTGGCGCCAAGAAAACCAAAGCTGGTGACTCCGGCAAGGAGGTTGCCGCGGAGGTGGCGGTCGCCGACAAGCAGGACGGCACCAACAAGCAGTATTGCAAGATCCACCGCACCAAGGGCCATGATCTCCAGAGTGCAAGAAAGTCGAGCATCTTGTTGAGCAACAGAAAGCTGAATACGAGCGGCGCGACAAGGAGAAGGCCCAGGAAGGTGCTGGAGGATCCGGCAAGAAACGTCCCGGCCGAGGAGGACGCCGCAGCAAGGCCAAGCAGCGGCAAGGAGACAGACCTCCTCGCGGCCGCGACAAGGATGAAGATGACGACGACGATGAAGACATGGATGATGAGGAGACTGATGAGCAGGAGTTCCAGAAAGCCACAGAGGTCCTGTGCGTTGACGGTGGTGCTTCTCTGCATACCTCGCACCGTCAGCTCAAGCAATGGGTGTGGGAAGTTCATGCAGCAGAACCACCCGTCGAGTCATGCAAGCCTCTGAAATGGTCCAGCACGCCTATCATCTTTGATATTGAGGACCACCCTGATCGCATAACTGCGATCGGGTGCTTGCCGATGTTGGTTTCACCAACAATCCGCAATCTCAAGGTCACTAAGATGCTAGTTGACGGCGGGGCCGGCTTGAACCTGATCTCCACCGCGGTGCTCCAGAAACTCCAGATCCCTGACAGCGAGCTCGAAGAGACCGGTACATTTCAAGGAATCAACCCGGGAAGGAGCAAGCCGAAGGGAAAGATCACGTTGCCGGTAACATTTGGCAGCGAGCTGAACTTCAGGACTGAGAGGGTCACGTTTGATGTTGCTGACTTTCCATTACCTTACAATGGAATCCTTGGCCGTCCGGCACTCGCCAAGTTCATGGCAGCCTCTCACCATGCGTACAACATACTGAAAATGCCAGGCCCAATAAGTGTCATCTCTGTCCCTGGCGACAAGAAGGATGCTCTTATCTATGCCGACAAGATCTACCGGGAAGCAGAAGCCGCAGCAGAACGCAAGACACTTGCTGCTGAAGCTCCCGGGGGGAAGAAGAAGACCAAGTCCGGCAAGAGCTCTGATGCCCACTTCGGCAAGCGCACCTCTTCGGAGTGCTGCGCTACCATCGAGGACGCACCATCGAGCTCCACCGACAAGTGTAAGAAGGCAATGGCAGCTCCACCTGAGACCAAGAAGGTGTCCGCCAAGGAGGACGACACTGGTGGTACCTTCACCATCAGCGCCACTCTTGACCCCAAATAGGAAAGCGCGCTCATTGCTTTCCTGCGGGTGAATTTCGACGTGTTTGCGTGGCAACCGTCTGATATCCCCGGTGTTCCCAGGAAAGTAATTGAGCACCACCTTGCCGTCTGTCCTCATGAGCGGCCCGTCAAGCAGAAAGTCAGGAAACAGGCAGTGGAGCGCCAAGAGTTCATCGCAGAAGAAATCAAGAAGTTGGAAGCAGCAGGCCTTGTCAGAGTGCTCCATCCCACGTGGTTGGCCAATCCTGTTGTCGTGCGCAAGGCTAACGGGAAATGGAGGCTTTGTATTGACTTCACTGATGTTAATAAAGCTTGTCCCAAAGACCCATTTCCCTTGCCGCGCATTGACCAGATTGTTGACTCCACAACCAGATGTGATTTGCTCTCATTTCTTGATGCATACTCAGGATACCATCAGATCTTCATGGCAGAAGAGGATGAAGAGAAAACCGCATTTATCACCCCGTGTGGCACGTACTGCTTCGTACGGATGCCTTTCGGTTTGAAGAATGCTGGTTCAACATTCGCAAGGGTAGTCCACCACGCTTTTGAGCCGCAGATGCACAGAAATGTGGAAGCCTACATGGATGACATAGTGGTCAAGAGCAAGAACAGGGCGACCCTGATTCAAGATTTAGACGAGACATTTGCAAATCTGCGCAAGATCAACCTCAAGCTTAACCCCGAGAAGTGCGTGTTTGGAGTCCCTTCCGGCAAGCTTCTCGGGTTCTTCGTGTCTCAGCGGGGAATTGAAGCCAATCCCGACAAGATCAAGGCCATTGAGCAGATCGAAGCACCAAAGCGCGTCAAGGATGTACGAAGGCTTGCCGGTTGCGTGGCTGCTCTCAGCAGGTTTATCTCTAGATCTGCTGAGCGCACCCTGCCATTTTTCAAAATTTTGAAAAAGGCAGGTCCAATAAAATGGACTCCGGAGGCAGAGGCTGCGCTGCAGGACTTGAAGAGATACCTGTCCTCCACTCCAACACTTGTCGCACCTAAGCCGCAAGAGAAGTTGCTGCTGTATATAGCGGCAACCAATCAAGTGGTTAGTGCTGCGTTAGTGGCGGAAAGGGAGGCAGATGATGAGCCAGCAACCACGGCAGATACATCCAGCGACAAGTAGGGGGCTTCGCCGACAAGCTCTGGTCCCAACAGAGATGGATCTGCGCAGGAGCATGATAAGATGCAGAAGAGAATGGTGCAGCGTCCAGTTTACTTTGTCAGTTCCCTTCTACAGGGGGCTAGATCAAGGTACTCTGGTGTGCAGAAGTTGCTTTTCGGCCTCCTCATGGCCTCGAGAAAGCTGCGCCATTACTTCCAAGCACATGAGGTCACAGTCGTCACTCGCTTTCCGCTGAAGAGGATACTGCAAAATCCAGAAGCGACAGGCAGGATTGTCGAGTGGGTGCTGGAACTGTCAAGCTTTGGCCTCAAGTTTGAGAGCACTTCAACTATCCAAAGCAGAGCATTGGCAGAGTTCATAGCAGAATGGACGCCAACACCAGATGAAGAAATTCCAGAGACGAGCATCCCCGTCAAAGAGGCAAGCAAAGAGTGGCTGATGTACTTTGATGGTGCCTTCTCGCTGCAAGGCGCCGGTGCGGGCGTGCTGCTTGTCGCGCCCACCGGAGAGCACGTCAAGTACGTAGTCCAGATGCACTTCCCCAAGGAGCAAGCAACCAACAATACTGCAGAGTATGAAGGATTGCTTGCCGGTCTCAGAATCGCAGCAGACCTTGGGATCAAGAAGCTCATTATCAGGGGTGACTCACAGCTTGTCGTCCGCCAAGTGAACAAGAACTACCAGAGTCCATTGATGGAAGCATATGTTGATGAAGTGAGGAAGCTAGAAGAGCACTTTGATGGCCTACAGATGGAGCATATCCCAAGAGCTCAGAATGACATTGCTGATGGCCTGTCAAAGTGCGCCGCACTAAAGTTACCTGTGGAACCAGGGATCTTTGTGCTCAAGTTGACTCAACCATCCGTAACACCATCAACTGGACAAAGCAAGAAGAGGAAGTTGGTTTCTGGTGACTACTTTTCGGCAGAGCTCCCCAAAGCCGCCGCCAAGAAAGTCCCCAAGATCAACACCAAGGATGCTGAGGGGCAGTCTGCTCCGGCAAGCCTTATGGTTTGTTCCGTTTTGCTCCGGCAAGCTTGCCGGGGAACATCAAGCTCCGGCAGGGCCGCAAGTCCTTGCCGTAGAAGCGGATGTTCCCGCAACAGCAAATGTGCCTTTAGTCCTTGTTGTTGAGCCACAAGCTCCAGCATGGGCACAGCAGATTGTCCATTTCCTTCAGACAGGAGAACTTCCCGAAGAGCAAGAAGAAGTGGAAAAAGTAGCCCGGCAGTCAAGTATGTACCAGTTTGTCGATAGCATACTGTACAGAAGAAGACTCAACGGTATGAACTTGAAGTGTATTTGCCGGGAAGATGGACAAAAGCTGTTGGCAGAGATACATGGAGGCATATGTGGCCACCACATCGGCGCAAGAGCACTTGCCGGCAAAGCTTTCCGGCAAGGTTTCTTTTGGCCGACAGCCCTCCAGGATGCAACTACACAAGTAACCAAGTGTGAAGCGTGCCAGTTCCACTCCAAACAGATACACCAGCCAGCTCAAGCTCTCCAGACGATCCCTTTATCCTAGCCATTTTCGGTCTGGGGGCTCGATATCCTCGGCCCTTTCCCCCGAGCTGTCGGGGGCTTTGAGTACTTGTACATCGCAATCGACAAGTTCACAAAGTGGCCGGAAGTGTAGCTAGTGAGGAAGGTGACAGCACAGTCAGCAGTCAAGTTCTTCAGGTCAATTGTTTGCCGTTTCGGGATCCCTAACAAGATCATCACCGACAACGACACGCAATTCACGAGCCGCACCTTCATGCAGTACGTCGAAGACCTTGGCGCCAAGGTCTGCTTCGCTTCTGTTGCTCATCCGAGAAGCAACGGTCAAGCAGAGACGGCAAATGCTGAAGTGATGCGCGGGCTCAAGACCAGAACTTTCGACAGGCTGCGCAAGTGCGGAAGAAACTGGATCGAGGAGCTGCCGGTGGTTCTTTGGTCGATCAGAACGACGCCAAATCGAGCCACTGGCCAGACGCCTTTCGCTCTAGTCTATGGAGCAGAGGCAGTTCTCCCCACGGAACTCGTATACGGATCGCCTCGAGTGCTCGCTTATGATGAGCTTGAGCAATAACAACTGCGACAAGACGACGCGCTGCTCCTTGAGGAAGATCGTCTTCAGGCTGCTGTACGAGCTGCTCGATACCAGCAAGCTTTGCGCCGCTACCATAGCCGCAAAGTTAAGGCCAGAAGCTTCGAGGAAGGCGACCTTGTTCTTCGGCGCGTTCAGTCCGCCAAGAATTCCAACAAGTTGACGCCGAAGTGGGAAGGCCCTTATCGGGTGAAACGAGTCACTAGGCCCGGCGCTGTCCGCCTTGAGACCGAAGATGGCATTCCGGTGAGCAACTCCTGGAACATAGAACATCTTCGTAAGTTTTTCCCGTAGGGCGCGGTTGCCGGAACCCGTTTCAGCAACCACCTTTTGTACAAGTCTTGCCACTGTTGCATGTAATCCTTTGTACAAAGCCGGGCGCAGATCCCATGCATAAATAAAACCCCATGTGCTCCGCACAACTTGTCCATTTCATGCATTAGTTTCTTTCTTGCATGTGTTATCGAACACTTTGTGCAGCACCTACATCCGGTAAGCAATAACGAGCCGAAGGGCTCCATATCATTATTTTCTCTTCTTTCTGGGAAGGAGAAGATTGTGGTATGGACCAGGCGTCGTTCAAGCAAAGTTTTGCCTTGCCGGGAAGCAAACGACAGAAAAGCTAAGTTGCCAAAGTTTGAGCAATCAGTTTTTAAATTTTTGAGTTATCTTTCTCGAACGACCCTGCTTTGTATGGAAAACCTGTGCGCAGAGGAACCAACTCGTGGCTAGTTGCGCCCTTACTTTGTTTCGAGTCCGCTCAACAACTTAAGTGTGCTGCATCTAGTCGCGACAAGGTTTCTTGTCGGAAGCAGCGCCGCCAGCAGGCTGCTGACGTTCCGCACTCAGTGCTCGCGGCTCGGGTGCCTGCACCGACAAGTTCCCTAGAAGCGTAGGGTAAAAACATACAAAGGAAGGAATCTAGTAGAGGAAATAACATAGCAATTGATAACAGAAATAAAGTTATATTACAAGATAACTTGTCGCAGCTCTAACAGACTGTTTTCATAACATGATTAGCAGCGACAAGGGAAAAGAAGAAATGGGCGGCCTAGTCTACGCGATCGCCCTCAACCCTCTTGATCTCGCTCACCTTGTCCACAATGGGTGGGACAAGGGCCTTGAGTGCGTCCCGATCAGCGTCTGGCGGCAAGGACTTGAGGACGTTGGTGAAGCTGAGGCCTGGATTGCGGAAGGCCACCTTCATCAGCACCTTCTGGAGAACTCCGGCGCAGATTCTGCGCGACTCGTCAGCCAGCTGCTTTGGGATCCTCTCCCGGAGCCGCTGGAGTGTCGTCGCCACGCCCTTGAAGAACAGGCTGAGCTTGGCGCTGGGTTGGAGATTCTCGTCGGAGGGATACCCAAAGTCCTCCATCCCTAGCTGCGCCAGCTCCTCGTCGATGACTGCGGCAATATTCACCAGACCCTCGGTCTAGTGCTCCACAGTATCTCTAAATGAGTTCTGGGTAACTGCGATGCTCTCCAGCAACGCCTTGTCAGCCTTGACCTTCTCCGACAAGGTCTTCTCCTGCTCCTTGGCGTCGTCCAGCGTCTGCATCAGTGTGGCCAGCTTCAACTCCAGGTCTGCATTGGAATCCTTGGCGGCGCTGAGCTCCTTGCCCCTCTCAGTGAGAAGACCTTGCAGCTCACCGTGGGCGGCAGCATCCTTCTCACGCTCACGCTTGAGCACGGCAAGCTCCTCGCCGCTCTTCCCGATGTTGGCCTCTAGCTGCGCCACCTTCTCCTCCAGCTCTTTCTTGGCGGCCTCTGCAGTTGCGGCAGCGTCCTTTGCTTCCTTGAGCGCCCCGCCAAGTGCTTGCTCGCGCTCGGCAAGCTCCTCCTCGTAGCTGTCGAGGTTGGCCTTCCGCTGCACCAACTCGCCTTCTCGCGCGGACTGCTTCTCGGCAGCCAGCCTTTGTTCCTCCTCAGTTTCGGCCTTCTCGAGAAGGAAGGCCGTACGCTCTTATGCGATTCTCTCCCGCTCCTGTGCCAGGGACCGGAGAGCTTCTTGATTGTGGCCCCGGAGCTCCTCCGCGCGCTTCTCCATATCAACTCCCACCTTCGCGACAAGCGCTTCCCGGGAAGCCATCTTGGCTTGCCATGCGCGGTAGAGTGACAGCAGCTTCCGCAGCAGCTGCTCCTCCTCAGGCTCGCCGCTGCTGCTGCTGGGCACGTTGACCAACGACAATCCAGCGGAGGCGAGCACCTCCTCATCGAAAGTTTCCCCCTCGACCGGCGCCCTGGAGCTCGACGCCCAGGGTAGCTTGATGAAGATATCATGGCCGGCCTTTAAGTAGGCACCGGGCTGGGGCTCCTCGAAGCCCGGCTCCGCAACAGCGGCAGAGGGATCGGCGGTCGGCGCAGCGCCTGGCGCTCCTGCGGCCTCAGGGTCGTCAGTGCGATCGCCCGACCCCTCGCCGTCTTTTGCGGCGGCAGCCTTGGCGGCCTCCTCGCCGGCGGTCTCTTCAGCACCGACCCCTTCTTCGTTGGCGGCGGCGTTGTCAGTGCTGCCATGCACGCCTTCCTCGCCGGCGCCCTCTATCTCCATTGGCTCAGCAGCAAATGGGTCTAAAGAACGAAGAAGGGAGAAAAATCAATCAAAAATCCAAGAGAAGAAACTCAGAAGAAGAAGAACCCAAGGGAAAGTTTTTGGACAAGTGAATTACCTGTGCCAAGATCTGCAGTTGTGGTCTTGGCCGCCGCAGGGTCGACGGTGCTGTCCCTTGCTGGAGAACTGCCCCTTGCCGGAGAGTTCTCCCTTGCCGGAGAGCACTCCCTTGCCGGGGACTCCTCCCTTGGCGGCGTAGTCGAAGCAGATGGCACTTCAGGACCAGCTTCCGGGCGCTCCTGATATGGCTGCTCTGCTCCTACACAAATCAACAAGCAAGATATCAACAAAGGAAAAAGCACTCATGCGCGCCTAACAGCAGAAAGCTAACTATGAACTTATGCTGGGGGCTGTGCTGGGGGCTACTTTGAGGAGTGGTTGCCGGGTCCGTCAAGGTGGTCTCGGACCCACCCCCTGCTGACACGGTGGGGTCATCTTCGATGACAATCACCGCGGCCTTAGCCCTCTTCGCCGCTCTCTGGGCCAGCGTCCTGAAAAGAAAGGAGTTTAGACTGAAGCAAGTCAGATATAAGATAAAAACAACAAGATTGAAGAACTACAAGAGCACCAAAGAAACTTACTCTTCTTCCTCCTCGTCGGAGCTGAGCGCGGAAAGATCGAAGTCCGGCTCCCCTCCGGTGCGGCGAGGCGGAGGAGTAGGATCCCTTGCCCGCTTGGCGGGGGCGGTGGCAGTGGCCCGGGAAGATCCCGCTCCAGTTGCCGCTGCTACCTGAGGCGCTCCCGCGGCAACATTGCTTGCCACGATAGAGCGTGTCGCACGGCTCGGCGGCTGTTGACCCGGCTGCCGCCCCGCTATGTCCGCGGCCCTGCGAAGACGCCTTCTTGGCGGGGCCGGGGGCTCCGCCTGCGGCAAGCTTTCTGAAGGCTCGGGCTCTTCCTCGCCGGCCTCGCTCGGCTTAGCTTCAGAGCCGACAGGCTCTTCCTCGCCAATGAACTCCGCGCGCTCGGCGAGGTTTGCCGCCTCTGCCGCCTCCACCTCCTCCATAGTGAACCCGAACGCGCCCGCGGCAGCTGCGGCCGCAACCTCTTCCGCCCTAGTGGCGATGCGCTGCAGCTCCTCGTCGGTGGTGTCACGGGTGAGGCTCTTCTGCTCGTCAGCGCGGACCGGCACTTCTTCCAAGTTGTCGAAGAACGCTTGCACGACGTCATCCGCAGGCTCTTGCCAAGTTGGAACGATTCCGTGTGAATCGCACAACGGCATGATGGCGCGGATCCGGTCAAGCGAAGAATTATTGCACAATGGAACGACGCCCCTCGCCAGCGTGAATGGGTGCTGGGGATCGCGTTTGAACAACTCCAGGAGCATTGCATCCAGCTCCAAGACGGTGAAGTTGTAGTTGAGGCCCGGCCGCAGCCTCATGATGTCCGCCGAGTTCTTGAATTCCCAGGCGGGCCTCCCCCTCTCCTGTAGGGGGCGATGCGGCGGCGGAGGAAATCTGCGCCTACAGCGCCTACAGTGAGCCCGGCAAGCCTGAGGCGAAGGATCCTAGTGATGGAGATCTTCAGCCTCTCGTCTTCCAGGGCCACGTTGCTCCAGTCATTGCCGCGCACTATTGGAGCTTGGCGCACGGCGGTGAAGGGCTGCGGATTCTCCTCGACGATCCAGCACCACTCCGCTCTCCACTCCTCCCACTTGCTGCGGAGCTCACCCTCCAAGTACGCCTCCTTCTTGCCGACTCTCGAGATCCAGGCGATCCCTCCGGCAAGCGGCTCTCCTCTCTCTACCCGAGGCATGAAGAAGTGGCGGAAAAGGGCAACATTGGGGTGGACTCCGACAAAGTTTTCGCACAAATGTGCGAAAACTGCCATGGTCAGAACGGTGTTGGGGGTGAAATCAAGGAGGCGAAGGCCGTAGGTGTTCATGATATCGCAGAAGAACTCCGAGAAGGGCGGGCAGAGCCCGCAATAGAAGAACAGCGCGAAGAATGGGTACCCGTTTGGAGCCAGTTCCGAAGCAGCGGCCGGGAGTACCCTCGTGCGCGGATGCGCCCGCATCTCTGTCGCCCAAAAGAGGTAGAAGTACTCCCTCAGCTCCTTCGTACCGAGCTGGGGGGAGAAGATCGCCCGCTCCTTCCGCAGCGCCGCGAGCCGCTGCGCCTCGGCCGACTTCACGCCCTTTCCCTTGTCGGCTTTCGGAGCCATGGCGGAGGTGGTGGGGGAGGTCGACGGCGTTGGTGATGCTGGTGGCAATGGGGGGCGGAGCGCTGCTCTCTCGGCTTCGAGAAGAAGGGGGGAGCGGCGGAGGTTCGTGAAGATGGAGTAGTAGCAACCAGCAAGGGGGAACGAACTGCCCCTGTTTCCTCTGCTTATAAAGAGGGACGGGGCGGACGTTTCGCCCTTCCGAATAAAGAACCACCCACGATCTCTCCCACGACGCCGCATTCAACGCGTGCCGTTAGGGGAGAGCGTGGTGGATACGGAGCTAGATTCGGCATGGCCCAGTCCGCATGTGCCCGTGCCCTGTCTTGGGCCTGGCCCAACAGCGCTCGGCACCGTGTCTGGCCCAGGCCCGGGGGCTCCTGTCGGTGTACTAGAATAGGGGTACCCTAGTACCCCGAACTTGTGCACGGGCAGTTGCAGCACCCCGTGGCAAGGCTTGCCGGGCGAACGCCAAGATCCTCTGTGGTTCCCTTGGAGCCATTCAAGAACAAAGTATTTAAGCTCAGGAGACAAGGCCCCGGCAAGAGGAGCTTGCCGGGAAGGCCAACCAAGGCACTCCAAGGAACTTGCCGTGACGCGCCACGCGCTCCGGCAAGGCAACAAGGCCCCAGCAAGAGGAGCTTGCCGGGAAGGCCAACCAAGGCACTCCAAGGAACTTGCCACGACGCGCCACGCGCTCCGGCAAGGCAACAAGGCCCCGGCAAGAGGAGCTTGCCGGGAAGACCAACCAAGGTACCTCGAGGCCCGGTGAGCGACAAGCTTCCGGACCCGACAAGATAACAGCAGCAGCAAGGCGCTTGCCGCGGCAGGCGGCCACTCTGTGCCCACGCTCCAGCGCATCCACCAACGTGTCGCTTTGGGGGCCTCTCCAGGCGCGCGTGGCGGGAGGCTGTGCAGCCAGCGGTGCGCAGTGGCATGCGAAGCTGACAAGATCGCCATCATGGCGAACGGTGGCGCCCCTAACGGTCCTTTTCTACACTGTTTGGGCGACTCAGATGGGCATTTAATGCCTTTGTCCCCTGCCGTCAGGGTTAGGTAGGGTGCACTGTACAAGTTACTGTACCAACCACCTCACTTTTTACATTTGTACCCTTCTCTGCGTTGCCACCTGTTGGTGACCCCTTTAGCGTATAAAAGGAGGCTCATGCGCAACATAGAGGGGGTTCGACTGGTTCGGAACCCAGAAAAACACTACGCTCTCTCTCTCTGGAGAAGAACACAAGATAATCAAACAAGCAGCAGTAGGAGTGTTATCTCTCCGGAGAGCTCCGAAGCTGGGTAAACTGCTCGTGTGCTTCGCCTCGATCTGCTCTTCGTGCGACCTCCGCCCCCCGCCGAACCGAAAGGGGCTCGGTCCGCCGGCCCCATAGGTGTTCGTGGATCAGTTTCCCCGACAACGCCATTGAGTGCAATCCTGTGAAAATTAAAGCCATCGAGAGGATGAAGATACCCACCCGACTGCGAGATGTTTAGAAGTTCACCGGGTGCTTGGCATCCCTCGGCCGCTTCATCAGTCGGCTGGAGAAAAGGCTCTTCCCATGTACCAGCTCATGAAGAAAACCACCCACTTTGAGTGGAACGACCAGGTGGACGAGGCTTTTCTCCAGCTAAAGAAGATGTTGACTACGCCGCCTGTCCTGGCAGCTCCGACTGACAAAGAGCCCATGCACCTTTACATTGCTGCAACCAGCCAGGTGGTCAGCACAGTCCTTGTGGTACAGCGCCCAGAAGACGGCAAGGCACTGCCGGTCCAGAGGCCCGTGTACTATTTGAGCGAGGTGCTGTCAGCCTCAAAGCAGAACTATCCCCACTACCAGAAGATGTGCTATGGCGTGTACTTTGCTGCCAAGAAGCTCAAGCCATACTTTCAAGAGCACCCCATCACGGTTGTTTGCACTGCCCCACTCGCCAAGATCATGGGCAGCAGAGATGCATCAGGCCAGGTGGTTAAATGGGTCATTGAGCTGGCTCCATACACCATCTTCTACCAGCCTCGCACCGCCATCAAGTCCCAAGCGCTGGCCGACTTCCTCGTCGACTGGGCCGAGACCCAGTACCTGCCGCCAGCGCCGGATTCCACCCAGTGGCGGATGCACTTTGATGGCTCCAAGCTGCGCATCGGTCTGGGAGCTGGCATCATCCTTACCTCTCCCAAAGGCGACAAGCTCAGATACACATTGCAAATCCACTTTGCCGCCTCCAATAATGTGGCCGAGTATGAGGCGCTCATACACGGGCTCCGGCTGGCCAAAGAACTTGGCATCCGCCGGATCCTGTGCTACGGCGACTCGAACTTGGTGGTCCAATAATCGTTTGGCAATTTGTACGCCAAGGATGCAAACACGGCAAGCTACCACTTCCTCGTCCAGCAACTCAGCGGATATTTCGAAGGGTGCAAGTTGCTTCACGTGCCACGGGCCGACAACGAGCAAGCAGATGCCCTGGCATGAATTGGCTCCACCCGGCAAGCCATACCAGCCAGCGTCTCCCTTCAGTGCCTCCTCAAGCCGTCTATCAAGCCTTTACCGGAATCAGATTCTATCTTCGTGCCGTCTGCCCCCAGAACTATCGGATCCGACTTGGGGACCTCGACAGTCGGCTCAGGGACTTCGGTAGGCGGCTCGGGGACTGCTCGGCCGCACCCGGCCCGGGGACTGCAGCAGTCGGCCCGGGGACTTCACGAACACAGCAAGCGGCGGCCGACTCCAACCCGCCACCTCCCAACCCAACCGCCCTAGTTGCAGTGGCCGTACTGACAGTAGAAGAAGTCGCAACTCCATCATGGGCGCAACCCATTCTCAACTTTCTGGTGAACAGAGAGCTGCCGGCTGATGAGATCTCGGCCCGGCCAGTGCAGTGCCGGGCAGGAGCCTACACGATAGTAAACAGAGAGCTTGTCAGGCGCAGCGTGACTGGAGTCTTCCAGCGATGTGTAGAACTAGAGAAAGGCAAAGCTATCCTCAATGATATCCACCAAGGAAAATGCGGCCACCACGTGGCCTCAAGATCACTTGTTGCCAAGGCTTTCCGTCATGGTTTCTTCTGGCCGACTGCTTTGCAAGACGGCAAGGACTTGTTCAAGCATTGCAAGGGGTGCCAGAAATTCAGCTCCAAGCAACATCTGCCGGCTTCTGAACTCAAGACCATCCCTATCACTTGGCCCTTTGCCGTCTGGGGGCTAGACATGGTGGACCCATTCAAGATAGCACGCGGCGGCATGACTCATTTGCTTGTTGCTGTGGACAAATTCAGCAAGTGGATTGAAGCAAAGCCAATCAAGAAGTTGAATGGGCCGACTGCTGTGACCTTCATCGCAGATATCACCGTCCGATACGGCATACCACACAGCATCATCACCGACAATGGCACAAATTTTGCCAAAGGAGCATTGGCGCGCTTCTGCGCGACACAGGGCATCCGACTGGACTTAGCGTCCGTTTCCCATCCACAGTCAAATGGCCAAGTCGAGCGAGCAAATGGCCTCATCCTCTCCGGCATCAAGCCCCGATTGGTCGAGCCACTGGAGCGCTCGGCCTGCTGCTAGATCGACGAACTGTCGGCCGTCTTCTGGAGCCTGCGCACCACTCCGAACAAGTCAACCAGCTTCACTCCTTTCTTCCTTGTGTACGGGGCCGAGGCTGTCATCCCAACCGACATCGAGTTCGACTCACCTTGCGTCACCATGTACACGGAAGCAGAGGCGAAGGAAGCAGGAGAAGACATCATCGATCTGCTGGAAGAGGGCCGGCTGTTGGCACTCAACCGGTCTGCCATCTACCAGCAGAGCCTGCGCCGCTACCAAAGTCGGAAGGTCAAGCCAAGATCCTTCCAAGAGGCGACCTTGTGCTCTGGCTGATCCAGCGAACAGCCGGACAACACAAGCTCTCGGCCCATTGGGAAGGCCCCTTCATCATCAGCAAATCCTTGGGAAACGACTCCTACTACTTGATTGACACACAGAAGCCTAGGGCACGCAAGAGGGACGACTCCGGTAAGGAATCAGAGCGCCCATGGAATGCAAACCTCCTTCGAAGATTTTACGGTTGATGCAGTATGTACCACGCTACCTTATGTATTAAGTGCAAGACATCGGGTCCCCCGAGGAGCACTCGGGGACTACCCCTTTTATCGATATGATAAGTTTTATGCCTATGAATGTATGATTTCGTTCTTCTGCCTGGCACCGGGTTCGACCAGTCGGCCCGGGGGCTTGCCGCCTTATATTATGTGAGTACTACCTGCAGTCGGACAAGTAATGTGTCGGCATCTAAGCCCTCTCTTGCCATGAGCCGCGGCTCGCAGAGCGACTGTCCGGCTGGCAAGAGTTAAAGGAAGGAAACGATGCCCACATGAAAAATGTCTAAGGACAAAAGCATTTACATAAGATAGGCCGGCTTCCCGCCTCGCCGACCGGCTACTGAGCAGCCGCCCGGCCGTTTTCTTACTTATCTTGCTACGTTCTAAACGGCCGAAGTACTTGTCCTCCCAAACGGCTAAGTACTTGATCCAGCCACAGTCGACAGAGCGGCTGCCTCACTGGCAAGGCGACAGCCAAGGGAGGGCGGCAAAGGAAAAAGCCAAAAGAACAAAAAACAAGATAAGTCGGAATTCGGTGCAAGCACAACACGTGCGAGACAATATTTACATAGCAAGGCTTTCAAGCCGGAATTCAACAAGTTTGAATACACTCCCAGTGGGTGGAAATGCGTGAATTTAATGATCTTGTTCCGAAGACTACAAAGCAGGCAAAGTTAAGATAAAAATTGGCCGCCTAGGCCAAGGGAGCAGTAGGCGGGTCCGGCAGACTGGTGGAGTGGGCAGCGCTGGCTGGTGGAATGGCCGGCTGGCGAGTCTCGACTTGGTCATCTCCAGCAGCAGTCGATGCGCTCGCACGCGTCTCATTGCTCGGGGCACGGTCGAGCTGAGGCTGGCCGTCTACTCCGTCCTCCGGCGCGTCGTCTTCACCATCCTCGCCCTCCTCATCCTCGTCTTCGTCGCTGGAGGCGATCTCCTTCGCCGGGTCCTCGCCATCATCCGGGTTCAGCCCGAACCAGTTCGGCGGCGCCTCAACACCCTCCTTGTCCAGCTCGGGGATGAAGAAGCCGGTCTCAGTGTACTCGGCGATGGCCACGGCACACTGAATGAGATCACTCCTCACCTCCACCAACTCTTTGTTGGCTTCCTGCCGGAACATGGTCAACTAGGCTAGATCTAGCCCAGGATACCATGCCTTGACGAACTCCAAGGCCCGACATGCGCCTGCCCGAGCCGAGGAGCCCTACCATGCCTCGAAGCGGCCGGCAGCCACATCCAACCAGTCAGCAGTCCGACTAGGGGTGCGTGAAGCTTGGACGTCTGGCCAGAGGGCGGAGGTCACCTGGGCTCAGACACGCTGTAGCCGGCGGAGCATCCGATGAGCCGGCTGGAGACAAGCCTGGATGGCAAGAAGCTGCTCGTCGTGCGACCGACGGGCGTTGGGCGCGATCTCTGTACCAGCCTGCCTTCGCTGGCGAGCTTCGATGGCTTGGCTGGCGGCAACGGCATAACCAGGGAAGTACTCTGCGCAAGAAGGAAACAAAAGTATGAAGCTGGAAGCCGGATCATATAACAATCGGCAGATGAAAGAAAGAAGAAGACAACTCACCATTGACCATGTCCTCGATCCGGCTGTAGCCGTCGTTTAGCGCCCTCTCCGTATCGGCCCAGTTCGAGCACTAAGTCTCGAACTCGGCCTGGAGGCTGGCCTCATTGCCCTTCACCTTCTGGAGGGTCGCCTTGTGACGATCCGCCTGGTCAGCCAGCTCCTTGGCCAGACGGTCGCGCTCCTGGGCCACCTTGTTGCACTCCTCCTCCTTGTCGTGCAGCGCGGTTTGGGCTTTGCCCAACTGCTACTGCAAGGCGGCGTTGGCTCCTGCAAAGACAAGAAAGAAAACACGGTCAATAATCAACAAAGAAGGGAAGAAGTTGCCGGGGAGATCCGGCCCGACTGCTCAACAGTCGGCCCGAATCTCGTGGACTACACCTGGAGGGTGCGCTGAGGCGCCCCGCAAGAGAGAGAAGGCGGAGTGCTTACTCCGACTCTCGGTCAAATCAGCGGTCCGCTGGGCCAGCTCCTGGACCTGGGAGTTGAAGGCGCCCGTGCGGAGTTTGTGATAATCCTGCAATAAAAACAATAGAAGAAAAAACAAGTCAGCACTCGAGCCTACTTGAAAGTTCCAGGCCGCCTGCTCAGTAGCCGGCCCGGAACTCGGGGACTACACCCACTGGGTGTGCTGACGCGCCCCCACGGAAGATTACAAGAATCAAAAACAAGAAACATACCCGGACGACCGCTCTCGTTGCCAGGAACTCCTTTGTATAATGCTGGAGATCGGCGGCCTGAGCCTAGAACCGGACCCGGACGTCCTGCGCGACCGTGTTCAGAACAGATGTTCCACCCCCAGGCGTAGACTCCGGCGGAGCAGCACTGGTGGCCTCTACATCTAGGGCCGACGAGCTTGCGGCCGTGGCGCCGATGGCACCTTCGCCGCACGCCAGCATGCCGGAGTGCGGACCACGAGGGTCGCCCCCACCACCAGCTCGCCACCAGCCGGTGGCGCCGGTGGTGCGTTAAGCCAGATGCTTTGGGCCTCGATAGTCGACGCTAGCGGGGGCATCTCCGCCCCCAGGATGATGACGTCGTTACCGGATCCTCTAGTCGGCGTTGGGACCTCGGGTGCGAGCGGCGCGACGCGTTGGGGGATGACAAGTCATGGAGTCCGGCCGGTGCGACCTCTTTCGCTTGCGTCTTCGCAGCCGCGACCGCCTGGATCTTGGCCTCGGCGTCCGCTTGGGCCTTGGCCGCGGCATCGGCCTGGGCCTTAGCGGTCGCATCCGCCTCCTCCTACACCGCCTTGGCCGCCTCCGCCCTCTGCCGCTCCGCCTCCTCCCGCTATTGGCGCGCCTCCGGCCCGTTCTTCTCCATCGCCGCCTGGAGCTTGGCATGGGGGTCCATGCGGTGGGGATTGGCGGAACCCTCCATCGTCCCGATCACGGAGGCGGAGTCGGACCGCTCAAGAGAGAGCAGGGCCCTATTCAAGCAAAATAAAAAGGAATTCAGAATGAAGTTGCAAGAAGAAAGGAGAGAGAACGTGAGAGGAATCAAACACTTATACAGACACCATCAGGGGCTGCTTCAGGGTCTTCTGAAACCGGGTCACCCTCGCGGTGGCCTCCTCCCGCTTGGTCGCCCTTGTCGTGCTCTTGGGTTTCTTTGGCCAGTTGCCGAACAGTAACGAGCCGGCTCGGCGCTTTGGTGCGCCGCCTGGGGTAGTCGGCGCAGCTGACGAGCTCGCGCCCGCCTGTTCGGTGACTGGCGGACGACGTGGCTCGTTCTCCTCATCATCATTGTCAGGCCAATCCTCAAGGCCGCCTCCACCTCTAGAGCCACCTGCTCCGCCACCGCCACCCATGGCATCGTCTTCTTCCAGGGCGGCCGCCCCCAAGTCGGGCTCGTCCGCGTCACTCACCGACCAGTCGGGCAGGTACTCGTGGCCCTGCTCCAAGGCATCAGCTGCCAACTAGGTTGTGAAGATCTGCATCATGACCAATTGATCAAGCGGCAAAGAAGAACCCGACAACTTAAGAGAAAAAAGAGTTGAGGACTCACCATGGGCGGCGGGTGCGCACGGGAGTACGACTGCTTACCGAACTGCCACTCCGCCTCCGGGAGTTTGTAGTTCGAGATGTAGTTCACCAGATGGGCCACCTCCGCACCCGGAATATCCCTGGTACACATCCTGCACAGGTCTCGATGCCCATTCATCTGGTTGATCATGTGAGGCTGTCCTTGAAGGGGGAGCACTCGGCGCACCATGGAGGCAGTCAGCAGGTCCAACACCTTGAGGCCTTCTACCTCCGCCATCACCTTAAGTCAGGCAATGGCGGTGGAGGAGGTGGCTGACAGCATCTTCGATTGAAATGCCCAGTTAGTGCGGGGCTCAGCCGGCAGGTCAGCTAAATAAGCCGGCAGGTTGACGAAATCCGCCGTCTGGTGCACGCTCTTGACATATAAATAAGATTTTTGCCACAGCTTGACTGACTATGTCAAGCTGATGGTCGGGAAGCAGTTCTCTGCGCCTGGACGGCGCACCACGACGAAGGCTCCGCATTGAGCCGGCTTTGCCTTGGTGGCAGTGACGAGCCTGGTGTAGAAGAACTCCCCCCAGAGCTCGAGGGTGGGGAGAATGCCGAGGTAACCCTCGCAGAGAGTTATGAAGGCGGATAGCAGCAGCACCGTGTTCGGCGTGAGGTGGTGCGGCTGGAGTTGGTAGAACTGAAGGAAGGAGCGGAAGAAGCTGCCCGCTGGCAGGCCGAAGCCACGAAGGAAATGCGATCGGAAGACGATGCGTTCGCCGTCCTCCGGCACCGGCGAGATCTCCCTCTTGGGCGGAGTGCGTACCTATACGTAGCCCTCGCCAGGTAGCCGCCGCATTTGGCGGAGGAAATCGAGGTAACCCTCGTAGATGTTGGAGACATCCCAGGCGCTAGTGCTTGCCCGCTCACGCGCCACGAGAGCTTGAAGCGCGACGGTTGCACGGCGTGATGACAAACACGCAAGCCCGCGGCGGAGCAGCGACGCTGCGGGATGGATGGGCTCGGCAACGGCGAGCTGCGGCGGCAGCAGAGAGGAGAAGAGGCAAATGGCAAAGGGAGAGGAGGGCGCACGTACGTCTGCCACTACCCTCCTCCCCCTATTTATAGCCCCCAGCGGCGGAGCCGAGGGGCGGGACATGGGAGTTGCAGGATTAAGTGCGCCCACGACCCCGCGTTTACCGCGCAGTAACGGCACGCAATAACTGCGCCCAGGAATCCCAAACGCCTGCCTCGGCCATAGCGGATTCGCGCGCGTCCCGAGGCCTCGTAGCAGCAGGCCCCAGCCTGCGGCAAGGTCCTTTTGCACGCGTGGGTGATGTCTACTACACAACCTTATTCTTGTAGATGTTGTTGGGCCTCCAAGTGTAGAGGTTTGTAGGACAGTAGCAAATTTCCCTCAAGTGGATGACCTAAGATTTATCAATCCTTAGGAGGCGTAGGATGAAGATGGTCTCTCTCAAGCAACCCTGCAACCAAATAACAAAGAGTCTCTTGTGTCCCCAACACACCCAATATAATGGTAGATTGTATAGGTGCACTAGTTCGGCGAAGAGATGGTGATACAAGTGCAATATGGATGGTAGATATAGGTTTTTGTAATCTGAAATTATAAAAACGGCAAGGTAACTAATGATAAAAGTGAGCGTAAACCGTATTGCAATGGTAGGAAACAAGGCCTAAGGTTCATACTTTCACTAGTGCCAGTTCTCTCAATAATAATAACATAGTTGGATCACACAACTATCCCTCAACATGCAACAAACAGTCACTCCGAAGCCACTAATAGCGGAGAACAAACAAAGAGATTATGGTAGGGTACGAAACCACCTCAAAGTTATTCTTTTGGATCAATCTATTCAAGAGTTCGTACTAGAATAACACCTTAAGACACAAATCAACCAAAACCCTAATGTCACCTAGATACTCCATTGTCACCTCAAGTATCCGTGGGCATGATTATACGATATGCATCACACAATCTCAGGTTCATCTATTCAACGAACACAAAGTACTTCAAAGAGTGCCCCAAAGTTTCTACCGGAGACAAGACGAAATTGTGTGCCAACCCTTATGCATAGGTTCATGGGCAAAACCCGCAAGTTGATCACCAAAACATACATCAAGTGGATCATGTGATATCCCATTGTCACCATAGATAAGCACGGCAAGACATACATCAAGTGTTCTCAAAACCTTAAAGACTCAATCTGACAAGATAACTTCAAAGGGAAAACTCAATTCATCACAAGAGAGTAGACGAGGGAGAAACATCATAAGATCCAACTATAATAGCAAAGCTCACGATACATCAAGACCATGCCATAGAGAGAACACGAGAGAGAGACAGAGATCAAACACATAGCTACTGGTGCATACCCTCATCCTCGAGGGTGAACTACTCCCTCCTTGTCATGGATAGCACCGGGATGATGAAGATGGCCACTGGTGAGGGATCCCCCCTCCGGTAGGGTGCCGGAACGGGCTCCCGAGAGGTTTTTTGTGGCTATAGAGGCTTGCGGCGGCGGAACTCCCGATCTATCTTCTCCGTCGATGTTTTTAGGGTATATGGGTTTATATAGGTGAAAGAAGTTGATCGGGGGGGGGGGTGCTCGAGGGGCCCAGGAGACAGGGGGCGCCCAGTAGGGGGGGCTCCCTCCTATCTCCTAGCCTCCTCGAGGCTCTTCTGATGTGAACTCCAAGTCTCCCGGATCATATTCTTCCCAAAAATCACGCTCCCGAAGGTTTCATTCTGTTTGGACTTCGTTTGATATTCCTTTTCTTCGAAATACTGAAACATGCAATGAAACAACAATATGGGTTGGGCCTCCGGTTAGTAGGTTAGTCCCAAAAGTAATATAAAAGTGTATAATAAAGCCCGTAATCATTCAAAATAGATAATAAAATAGCATGAATGCTTCATAAATTATAGATACGTTGGAGATGTATCAGCATCCCCAAGCTTAATTTCTGCTCGTCCTTGAGTAGGTAAATGATAAAAGAAAGAATTTATGAAGTGTGAATGCTAGCAGGTGCACAAGTTTGATCAATGATAATTTCAATCACCTTTTCTAGCATGTTTATATGTCATAACAGTAGTTCATCTCATAAAACTTTTCATGATCAAGTAACAAGCTATTCACATGTTAAAACATAGACCATAAACTATCTTTAAAACTAGCAAACTTCATTCTTAGTCATCAAACAATTGCAATTCATCTTATTTTCAGTAAGGGTCTACATTAGAGCTTTGATTTAGCAAACTCCACATACTCAACTATCATATAGTCTTCTATAATTGCTAACACCCACGCAATACTAATGGGTCCAAAGTTTTAATCGAACACAGAGAAAGATAGGGGCTTATAATTTCGCCTCCCAACGTATTCACCTTTGGGTGATGTCAACAATAATAGTTCATGCTAACTTACATCCAATTGGATATATATATCAAGATCACCCCAACACAAAGTGCTTGCCAAAGGATAAAATGAAAAAGGGAAAGGTGAAGATCACCTTGACTCTTGCATAAAGTAAATGACATAAAGTAAAAGATAGGCCCTTCGCAGAGGGAAGCAGAGGTTGTCATGCGCCTTTAGGGTTGGATACACAAAATCTTAATGCAAAAGAACGTCACTTCATATTGCCCCTTGTATATGGACTTTTATTATGCAGTCCGTCGCTTTTATTGCTTCCATAACAAGATCGTACAAAGCTTATTTTCTCTGCACTAATAAGTCATGCATATTTAAAGAGCAATTTTTATTGCTTGCACCAATGACAACCTACTTGAAGGATCTTACTCAATCCATAGGTAGGTATGGTGGACTCTCATGGCAAAAACTGGGTTTAAGGATATTTGGAAGCACAAGTAGTATCTCTACTTGGTGCAAGGAATTTTGGCTAGCATGAGGGGGAAAGGCAAGCTCAACATGTTTGAATGATCCATGACCAGGGGCGGGCTCACTTCAATTCATGGGTATTCAGTTGAATACCCATTAATTTTGTGAAAAGAATTCATATATATAGTGCATATTATGTATATGTATGAAAAAAAGGCAAGCTGAGAAAACTACGAGCCTGCCAAGCATTGAGCCCACGTCCAAGTGTCCTGGAACACTCTCCCTCCCCATACGACTAGCCCAATAGCCCAATAAGGTAATACCTCCTCCTCCCAGGCTCCCGGCCCAATTAAAAAAATGATGTAGCCTACCTCTCGCACGAGATTGATCGATCAAACCAACCGGCACGCCGCCTCCACAAGTCCCCAATTCTGAATCTATGACACATCGTCCTCGGCGCATCCAGCCAGGGCATGGGCGCAAGACCACATGGGCGACAGGCTGGTGGGCGGCGCTGCAACGCAGACCTTGCATCATGCATCCCTCCCAAAGTGCCTACCTCGTTGCTCCGGATCAGGGTTGCGGCAACAATCAGTTCTGGATTTCTGTCGACGTCGATCGCATTCTAGTCACTAGTCGGCCTCCACATTCCATACATGTACAAAGAAAGTAAGTTAATTTGGCTAGTTGGCTTCTTATTTATACATATTGAAATTTTGTATTTGTTTGCACTTTGCTTTGAATTCATGAATTATTTAGGCAAGAGAAACATGGAATTATTTAAAGTTATTAAGTAGTCTAATACACATTACTATTGTTTGCAATTTGCTATTTTAACTTGCAGAGAGTATTTGTGAATTATGAATTAGAGCATTACTTATAAAATTTGGTACTCTCAATTTGAACCTGTAAACCAAATGTTAGCCTTCAAAAATTTGAATACACACTTTTGAAATCCTGGGCCCGCCCCTGTCCATGGCATTATACTTTAACTGAGATGTGAGAAAACATAACCCATTATGTTGCCTTCCTTGTCCAACATCAACTCTTTAGCTCGTAATACTTAATGAGTGCACACAATTATAAAAGGTGTCTAGGATGGTGTATTTATATGTGAAATATCTCTTCCTTCAATATTCTTTCATGAATTGTTCAAATGACCAATACAATGCTTGCTAACCTTCAATAAATTTACAACCTCTACTTATTATATGTGAAGTCATTACTCCCCATGGGATAAGCAAATGAGACATATATAATTTCAGATTTATGACATTCAACTCATTCAACCATTTACTCATAGGATATAAGTGAAGCACACGAGTAAATGACAAACTACTCCAAAAAGATATAAGTGAAGATCAATGAGTAGCCAAATAATTATGTAGCTATGTGAAGACTCTCTAACATTTAAGAATTTCACATCGTGGTATTGTATTCAAACAGCAAGCAAAGCAAAACAAAATGACATTGCATGGATAGCACAACTCATGTGAAGAAGCAAAAATTTAGGTTCAACCGATACTAACCGTTAATTGTTGAAGAAGAAAGGTGGGATGCTTACCGGAGCATCCCTAGATGCTTGAGACTTCTTGGAATATTATCTTGGGGTGCCTTGGGCATCCCCAAGCTTGAACTTTTGTGTCTCCTTAATTCCTCTCATATCATGGTTTCTCTATTTCTCAAAAACTTCATCCACAACAAACTCAACAAGAACTCGGGAGATAAGTTAGTATAAACCAATGCAAAACCTTATCATCTTCTACTGTAACAAATCACTAAGATTATTATTAAACATTTAATACTAAATGTATCTGCATATTTAATACTCCTATCCTAAAATAGAATCATTAAACAAGCAAGCATATGCAAACAATGCAAACATAACAGCAATCTGCCAAAACAGTATAGTCTGTAAAGAATGCAAGATTCATCATACTTCCCTAACTCCAAAAATTATAAGAAAAATACTAAGTTGTAGAAGATTTATCATATCTCATTATTCAAAAAGATTCAACATTATATCATTCTAGGGAATTTTTGCAACAGCGGTAAACTTTCTGTTTTGAAACAGCAACATGTATACATGCAAAATAAGCATGGTAAAGGCTATCCTTGACATTTTTATTAAAAATATAGATGCAAAACATTATTCTAAATAACAGAAAGCAAATACTAATAAAATAAAAATGACGCTCCAAGCAAAACACATATCATGCGGCGAATAAAAATATAGCTCCAAGTAAAGTTACCGATGAACGAAGACGAAAGAGGGGATGCCATCCGGGGCATCCCCAAGCTCAGGCTCTTGGTTGTCCTTAAATGTTACCTTGGTGTGCCTTGGGCATACCCAAGCTTAGGATCTTTCCACTCCTTATTCCATAGTCCATCGAATCTTCACCCAAAACTTGAAAACTTCAACCACACAAAACTTAACACAAAACTCGTAAGCTCCGTTAGTAAAAGAAAACAAACCACCAGTTTAAGGTACTGTAATGAACTCATTCTTTATTCAAATTTGTGTAAAACCTACTGTATTCCAACTTCTCTATGGTTCATACCCTCCGATACTACTCATAGATTCATCAAAATAAGCAAAGAACACATAGAAAACAGAATCTGTCAAAAACAGAACAGTCTGTAGCAATCTGTATCAACGTATACTTATGGAACCCCACAAATTCTGAAATAAATTGGTGGACCTGAGGAATTTTTCTATTAATCATCTGCAAAAATAATCAACCTAAAAGCACTTTCCAGTAAAACATGACAGCTAATCTCGTGAGCGCTAAAGTTTCTGTTTTTTTACAGCATGATCATAAAGACTTCACCCAAGTCTTCTCAAAGGCTCTACTTGGCACAAATACTAATTAAAACATGAAACCACATCTAACCAGAGGCTAGATGAATTATTTATTAAAAAACAGTAACAAAAAGCAAGAAACAAAAATAACATTGGGTTGCCTCCCAACAAGCGCTATCGTTTAACGCCCCTAGCTAGGCATGATGAAATGATGCTCACATAAAAGAATTGAAACATGAAGGGAGCATCATGAAGCATATTACTAGCACATTTAAGTCTAACCCACTTCCTATGCATAGGGATTTTTTGAGCAAATAACTTATGGTAACAATAATCAACTAGCATATGAAGGCAAAACAAGCATAACTTCAAAACTTTAAGCACATAGAGAGGAAACTTGACATTATTGCAATTCCTACAAGCATATGTCCCTCTCTCATAATAATTTTCAGTAGCATCATGAATGAATTCAACAATATAACCAGAACCTAAAGCATTCTTTTCATGATCTACTTGCATAGAAATTTTACTACTCTCCACATAAGCAAATTTCTTCTCATCAATAGTAGTGGGAGCAAACTCAACAAAATAATTATCATGTGAGGCATAATCCAATGGAAAACTGAAATCATGATGACAAGTTTCATGGTTATCATTATTATTAATAGCATACAAGTCATCACAATAATCATCATAGACAGCAACTTTGTTCTCATAATCAATTGGAACCTCTTTCGAAATAGTGGAATCAACACTAAATAAAGTTGACACTCTTCCAAATCTACTTTCATATTCATCACAATAAGATTCAACATCCTCCAAAATAGTGGGATCAATACTACCTAAAGTTGACACTCTTCCAAACCCACTTTCATCAATATAATCATCATAAATAGGAGGCATGCTTTCATCATAATAAATATTCTCATCAAAACTTGGGGGACAAAAAATATCATATTCATCAAACATAACATCCCCAAGCTTGTGGCTTTGCATATCATTAGCATCATGGATATTCAAGGAATTCATACTAGCAACATTGCAATCATGCTCATCATTCAAAGATTTCATGCAAAACATTTTATAGATTTCTTCTTCTAGCACTTGAGCACAATTTTCCTTACCATCATTCTCACAAAAGATATTAAAAAGATGAAGTGTATGAGACAAACTCAATTCCATTTTTTGTAGTTTTCTTTTATAAACTAAACTAGTGATAAAACAAGAACCAAAAAGATTCGGTTGCAAGATCTAAAGATATACCTTCAAGCACTCACCTCCCCGGCAACGGCGCCAGAAAAGAGCTTGATGTCTACTGCACAACCTTCTCCTTGTAGACATTGTTGGGCCTCCAAGTGCAGAGGTTTGTAGGACAGTAGCAAATTTCCCTCAAGTGGATGACCTAAGGTTTATCAATCCGTAGGAGGCGTAGGATGATGATGGTCTCTCTCAAGCAACCCTGCAACCAAATAACCAAGAGTCTCTTGTGTCCCCAACACACCCAATACAATGTTAGATTGTATACGTGTACTAGTTCGGCGAAGAGATGGTGATACAAGTGCAATATGGATGGTAGATATAGGTTTTTGTAATCTGAAATTATAAAAACAGCAAGGTAACTAATGAAAAAAGTGAGCATAAATGGTATTGCAATGGTAGGAAACAAGGCCTAAGGTTCATACTTTCACTAGTGCAAGTTCTCTCAACAATAATAACATAATTGGATCATATAACTATCCCTCAACATGCAACAAAGAGTCACTCTGAAGCCACTAATAGCGGAGAACAAACGAAGAGATTATGGTAGGGTACGAAACCACCTCAAAGTTATTCTTTCGGATCAATCTATTCAAGAGTTCGTACTAGAATAACACCTTAAGACACAAACCAACCAAAACCCTAATGTCACCTAGATACTCTATTGTCACCTCAAGTATCCGTGGGCATGATTATACGATATGCATCACACAATCTCAGATTCATCTATTCAACCAACACAAAGTACTTCAAAGAGTACCCCAAAGTTTCTACCGGAGAGTCAAGACGAAAACGTGTGCCAACCCTTATGCATAGGTTCATGGGCGGAACCCGCAAGTTGATCACCAAAACATACATCAAGTGGATCACGTGATATCCCATTGTCACCACAGATAAGCACGACAAGACATACATCAAGTGTTCTCAAATCCTTAAAGACTCAATCCGACAAGATAAGTTCAAAGGGAAAACTCAATTCATCACAAGAGAGTAGAGGGGGGAGAAACATCATAAGATCCAACTATAATAGCAAAGCTCGCGATACATCAAGATCGTGCCATAGAGAGAACACGAGAGAGAGAGAGAGAGAGAGAGAGAGAGAGAGAGAGATCAAACACATAGCTACTGGTACATACCCTCAGCCTCGAGGGTGAACTACTCCCTCCTCGTCATGGATAGCGTCGGGATGATGAAGATGGCCACCAGTGAGGGATCCCCCCTCCGGCAGGGTGCCGGAACAGGCTCCCGGGAGGTTTTTGGTGGCTACAGAGGCTTGCGGCGGCGGAACTCCCGATCTATCTTCTCCGTCGATGTTTTTAGGGTATATGGGTTTATATAGGTGAAAGAAGTCGGTCGGGGGGGTGCTCGAGGGGCCCAGGAGACAGGGGGCGCACCCATTAGGGGGGACGCCCTCCTATCTCCTGGCCTCCTCGAGGCTCTTCTGACGTAAATTCCAAGTCTCCCGGATCATATTCTTCCCAAAAATCACGCTCCCGAAGGTTTCATTCCATTTGGACTCCGTTTGATATTCCTTTTCTTCGGAATACTGAAACAGGCAATAAAACAGCAATATGGGTTGGGCCTCCGGTTAGTAGGTTAGTCCCAAAAGTAATATAAAAGTGTATAATAAAGCCCGTAATCATTCAAAACAAATAATAAAATAGCATGAATGTTTCATAAATTATAGATACATTGGAGACGTATCAGTGGGCTGGCAGGCTGGTCCGGCTGGCTGGCGCCGCATGGCACGCGGTCAGCGGGCGGCTGGCCTAACGCCCGGCAAACGTGCCTCCTAGCTCCCACCTCTGCATTTCGAAATCATCAGGCAGCACGCGTGATCGCGGCCGACTCCTAGTCGTCGGCCCCTCGGAGTAGGAAGCTGCTAAGGCTTCTCGCCCTTTCAGCCGCGACGCCCCACCAGCTTCGGGGACTACTGTCGGAGTAAATGACCATGGATAGCCCTATCTGCTCCCCATGATATTTCAAGACATCGGGGCCGGCTGCGCCCCTCAAGCATCGAAGACAAGGGACCACCTTCTTGTGGCCGGCCAGTCCGAACGACCGGCTGCTAGAAGGCGGGGAGGCCCAAAGAGCGGCCCCGACACGGGCCGACTCCTAGTAGGCGGCCACCAGGGCGGCCGACTCCTAGCAGGCGACCCACCCTCACGCCCTCAAAGTTTGCACCCACATAACAACGATGAGACAGGGCGTGGCTACAGTACAACCTGCCACCTCTGAATCTAGGAACGAATGTGGCCATAATGTAGCGTACCGGTGGCCATCCCTAGCCCGGCGCCGCACTATTGCCATGATGCCCATGACATCACCCATGGCATAGGAAGCCATGCTCCCACAACGGGCTGTCTGTACGGCCCGCAGGAGGCGGGCCCTACCTGTCCATGAGATACCAGAAGACGACGAGCCCTGACCAGTTGGCATAGGGGGAGGCCGACAACAGCCGGCCCTCCCCTTCCGCTGAAGTTTGTGCACCATTAACCAGATAAGACGAGGTGTGGCTATAGTGAGCACCCGCTAGGCGGCGGTAGTGTAGCTACGCTCTCCCCGACCAAGCCCTCGTCATCAGAGGCAGGGCTACAGTGATGAGCAGCTGATAGGACCCACAAGCGGCGGGCCCTACCTATCAGCCGAGAGCCCGGCAGCCAGCGGGACCCACCAAACAGCGGGCCCCAGCAGCTGGCGGAGAAGCCGGCGACCAGAGACACTGACCGCCCGGGCCTACACCCGGCCGGATTACCATTGTACCCCTAGGGGGTAGGCCTATATAAACCCCCAAGGCACCCATGCAAAGGGTTCAGCTTCATAAAGAGAGGAGTAGAGCGAGCCTAGCCCTTCCTCCTCCTCAGGCCAAACAACTCAAGGAGCAAGTTTGGTAGCTTCCTGTTGATCTAGTGATCATGCGAAGACCCCACGGAGCAGGACTAGGGGCATTATCTCCTAGGAGAGCCCCGAACCTGGATAAGATACGTCGACGTACATGTTTACGCCTTATCCCGTTTTCAGGCACCGGCCATGTCTTACTAGCTCCACCATGATAAGCCATCCCTTGACATATGTCGCACCAAACCCCCGACACATATAATCCAAACATAGTTTTAAATGTTGTTTTCCATTCATCTCCCAATTTCATACGAATTTGATGGTATCCACTACGCAAATCAATTTAGGAGAATATTGTAGAGCCACTCAATTCATCAAGCGTATCATCTAGCCTAGGAATAGGATGACGATAAAGAATAGTAATATTATTAATGCCTATACAATCAACACACATACACGATATACCATCCTTTTTCGGCACTAGTATGATAGGGACAACACAAGGACTAAGAGATTCGCGTATATAACCTTTGTCAAGCAGCTCCTGTACTTGACGCATAATCTCCTTTGTCTCCTATGGATTGGTACGGTATGGTGCACGGTTGGGTAGTGATGCACTGGGGATTAAGTCAATCTGATGCTCAGTCCCTCGAATAGGTGGTAATCCCGGTGGTACGTCTTGTGGAAAGACGTCAACAAACTCCTGCAAAATGTTAGTGACAGCAGGAGGCAAAGAGGAAGGCACGTCCTCGAATGAAAATAGAGCCTCTTTCCACACAAAAGCATAGCAAACAGAATTGTTGAAATCTAGCTCATCAATATCAGATTTGGTGGCAAGTAAACATGCACTTTTCAATTTAATTTCAAAAACAATAGTAGATAGTTTATTATTAGGCTTCATTTGTTGCTCAAATTCTTTTGCCACAATCTGATTTTCACTCTTATTTGTCTCCTATTTTGCTTTATTAGCTCTATTAATATCATCTTTCGAAATGGAATCAGGAGTCATAGGAAGCAAAGTAATATGTTTATCCTTATGAACAAGAGTATACTAATTGTTTCTACCATGGGGTACAAATTTTTTATCAAATTGCCATGGTCTACCAAGTAATAAGGAACACGCTTGCATAGGTACCACATCATAATCAACATAATCAACATATGTAGAGATACTAAAATGCACACGAATAGTACATGTTACCTTAACCTTACCGCTGTTGTTAAACCATTGGATGTAATAAGGATGTGGATGTGGTCTTGTGGTGAGAGATAGCTTCTCCACCATCTCAATGCTAGCCAAGTTGTTGCAACTCCTCCATCAATGATGACGCGGACAGAACGTTCCTTCAGAACTCCCTTTGTATGGAACAAATTATGCCTCTGATTTTGCTCAGCTTGTGTGACATGCATACTCAAAACACGTTAAGCAACTAAACATTCATACCTGTCAGCATCTTCAGTAGCCATGTATTGCGTCTCATGATCAGAATCATCTCCACCATGTTCTTCACTTGTAATAAGAGCCAAAGTCTCCTCATCATAGTCACTAGCGGACTCATACCCACCATCCTCAATAGCAATCATCACACACTTAGATGGGCATTCTCTTGCATAATGACCTCCACCCTTGCAATGACGACAAATAATATCATGTGTTTACCCTGTTGATGCCATGGATGAAGAAGAGCTCTGTGCGGGACCGGAAGGTGTACTCCTGGCAGATGGTGGTGATGGTGCCTGTTTTCTTGTATCTCGGTTGGAATTGGCGGCTAAAGTCAGTGGTGCTGTAGTAGGTGGTGGTGGTACCTGTTTTCTTGTATCTCGGTTGGAATTGGCGGCTGAAGTCTATGGTGCTATAGTAGGATGTGTGGGAGTAGAGGATGTACATGGTGTCCACGATGAAGATCGACCTGCAGAAAAATTAGTTCGCGCTAATGCATGTCGATCCTGCACTTCACGTTCAGCTTTACAAGCAAGATGGAATAAACGAGTGACAATTATACTCCTTATACTCTAGAATGGTCTGAATCTCTTTATTTAATCCACCCATAGAACATGCAAGCATAGCTTCATTATCCTCAACAATACCACATCTAATCATGCCAGTTTGTAATTCCTGATAATATTCTTCTACATAATTTTTTGTTTGTCTTAAACGCTATAATTTTTGAAGCAATTCGCGTTGATAATATGGTGGAACCCAACGAATACGCATAGCTGTTTTCAAAGAAGCCCAAGTAGCTGGAATAGGATATAATCTATAATGTCCAGACCACCAAATAGAAGCAAAACTAGTGAGTTCACAAACAGCAGCAACAACTTGTCTCTCCACAGGAAATTGTAAGCATGTGAAACGTTGTTCAGTTTCTAACTCCCAAGTAAGATATACATCAGGAATGTATCTACCCTCAAACGGTGGAATATTCAATTTCAGTTTAGGAATATGGTCATAATCTCGTACCTGAGGTGGTGCTGTAGCCTACCATTGCGATTATATGCATGAGGTCGACCTAGTGGTGGTCGTGCTGGTGGCTGCACGTAGTTCTGATTTTGATCAACCTCATCCTCGTAATAGTCCTCCACCTCTACAGTAGCAGTAGGGGCTACAGAAGCATCAACAATGGTAGCAGCGGGACTGGAATTTTGTCCAGGCTCAATGGGAATGCATAGTGCTTGCCCCACTTGATTTGGAAAGCGACGTTGTTGTTGTTGTTGTTGTTGTTGTTGTTGTTGTTGTTGTTGTTGTTGTTGTTGTTGTTGTTGTTGCTGTTGCTGTTGCTGTTGCTGTTGCTGTTGCTGTTGCTGTTGCTGTTGCTGTTGCTGTTGCTGTTGCTGTTGTTGTTGCTGTTGCTGTTGCTGCTGTTGCT